>NC_042966.1:42138224-42230724 GCF_901001165.1 Salmo trutta | reverse complement strand
TAACCTATAGTATATAACCTACAGTATATAGCCTACAGTATATAGCCTACAGTATATAACCTATAGTACATAACCTACAGTATATAACCTACAGTATATAACCTACAGTATATAACCTACAGTATATAGCCTACAGTATATAACCTATAGTATATAGCCTACAGTATATAACCTACAGTATATAACCTATAGTATATAGCCTACAGTATATAACCTACAGTACAGTATATAACCTACAGTATATAATCTACAGTATATAACCTACAGTATATAGTCTACAGTATATAGCCTACAGTATATAACCTACAGTACAGTATATAACCTACAGTATATAATCTACAGTATATAACCTACAGTATATAACCTACAGTATATAACCTACAGTATATAATCTACAGTATATAACCTACAGTATATAACCTACAGTATATAACCTACAGTACAGTATATAACCTACAGTATATAACCTACAGTATATAACCTACAGTATATAGTCTACAGTATATAACCTACAGTATATAACCTACAGTATATAGCCTACAGTACATAACTTACAGTATATAACCTACAGTATATAGCCTACAGTATATAGCCTACAGTATATAACCTACAGTATATAACCTACAGTATATAACCTACAGTATATAACCTACAGTATATAGCCTACAGTATATAACCTACAGTACATAACCTACAGTATATAACCTACAGTATATAACCTACAGTATATAGTCTACAGTATATAACCTATAGTATATAGCCTACAGTATATAACCTACAGTACAGTATATAACCTACAGTATATAACCTACAGTATATAACCTACAGTACATAACCTACAGTATATAGTCTATAGTATATAACCTACAGTATATAACCTACAGTATATAACCTACAGTATATAACCTACAGTATATAGCCTACAGTATATAGCCTACAGTACAGTATATAACCTACAGTATATAGCCTACAGTATATAGTCTATAGTATATAACCTACAGTATATAGCCTACAGTATATAACCTACAGTATATAACCTACAGTATATAACCTACAGTACAGTATATAACCTACAGTATATAACCTACAGTATATAACCTACAGTATATAACCTACAGTACAGTATATAACCTACAGTACAGTATATAACCTACAGTATATAACCTACAGTACAGTATATAACCTACAGTACAGTATATAACCTACAGTATATAATCTACAGTATATAACCTACAGTATATAACCTACAGTATATAGTCTACAGTATATAACCTACAGTATATAACCTACAGTATATAGCCTACAGTATATAGCCTACATTATATAGCCTTTCTCACGACTACACCCCAAGCCTAATCTACAGTACATTCGGAAAGTATTCAGACCCCTAGACCTTTTCCACACTTTGTTACATTACAGCCTTATTATAAAATGGAGTAAATCATTTTTTCCCCCTCACCAATCTACACACAATACCCCATAATAACAAAGCAAAAACAGGTTTGTATACATTTTTGCAAATGTATAATTATTATTATTTTTTTTAAGTATCGGGAGTCCCATAGGGCGGCGCACAATTGGCCCAGTGTTGTCTGGGTTAGGGGAGGGTTTTTACAGGAAGGGCTTTTCTTCCAATCACAGCCGGTTGTGAAACAACCCGGGATCGAACCCGGGTCTGTAGTGACGCCTCTAGCACTGCAGTGCCTTAGACAGCTGCGCCACTCGGGAGGTCCCTTCTGAAGCCACTCCTGCGTTGTCTTGGCTGTGTGCTTAGGGTCGTTGTCTTGTTTGAAGGTGAACCTTCACCCCAGTCTGAGGTCCTGTGCGCTCTGGAGCTGGTTTTCATCAAGTATCTCGCTGTACTTTGCTCCGTTCATCTTTCCCTCGATCCTGACTAGTCTCCCAGTCCCTGCCGCTGAAAACATCCCAACAGCATGATGCTTCCACCATGCTTCACCGTAGGGATGGCGCCAGGTTTCCTCCAGACGTGACGCTTGGCATTCAGACCAAAGAGTTCAATCTTGGTTTCATCAGACCAGAGAATCTTAGTTCTCATGGTCTGAGAGTTCTTTAGGTACCTTTTGGCAAACTCCAAGCGGGCTGTCATGTGCCTTTTACTGAGGAGTGGCTTCCGTCTGGCCACTCTACCATAATGGCCTGATTGGTGGAGTTCTGCAGAGATGGTTGTACTTCTGGAAGATTCTCCCATCTCCACAGAGGAACTCTGGAGCTCTGTCAGAGTGATCATTGGGTTCTTGGTCACTTCCCTGACCAAGGCCCTTCTCCCCTGATTGCTCAGTTTGGCCGGGAGGCCAGCTCTAGGAAGAGTCTTGGTGGTTCCAAACTTCTTCCATTTAATAAAAATGGAGGCCACTGTGTTTTTGGTACCTTCCCCAGATCTGTGCCTCGACACAATCCTGTCTCGGAGCTCTACGGACAATGCCTTCGACCTCATGGCTTGGTTTTTGCTCTGACATGCACTGTCAACTGTGGGACCTTTATATAGACAGGTTAGTGCCTTTCCAAATCATGTCAATCAATTGAATTTACCACAGGTGGACTCCAATCATGTTGTAGAAACATCTCAAGGAAGATCAATGGAAACAGGATGCACCTGAGATCAATTTTGATTCTAATAGGAAAGGGTCTGAATACTTTTATAAATAAGGTATTTTTTTTTATTTGAATTTTTTAGATATTTCAGTTTTTTAAACCTGTTTTTGCTCTGCTTTTATCCAACACAACTTATAGTCATGCATGCATACATTCTACATTCCCGTGAATCAAATCCACATTCCTGGCGTTGCAAGCGTAATGCTCTACCAACAGAGACATACAGGACTACTATCTAATGACGTGACCTTATAATTCATTACATTTTCATCGCTCAACATTAGAGAGACAACTAATAAATACATTTACTCAATAACGTTTCATTTTTCTAATAATCTCTCTCTAAAAAGACCCAAACTATGGATACCACTACCACAGTATGCTGTGTTATCCACTATCGATCCACTATCCTTAAATCTGTCGCACTAGAATCCCTCCACACACACACACACACACACACACACACACACACACACACACGCACCTCATTGGCTAAATAAAAAGCCATTATGCTAATAGGGTTGGTGTCATGTGTTTAGCAGAATAATTACAAGGCTGTGTATTGAGACATTGTTTTGTTTACACACACAGACTGTTATGTTCCCCAATAAGACACTCAACAGAAAAAGGGAACTAACAAAATAAACCACTGACAAACGAAAATGAAACGTGTGTTTTTTTTAACATGGGTTCTGAAATCCCCCACCATGGAAACACACTGGACCTGCAGCTAGTGGTGAATACTGAGACACCCACTGGACCTGGAGCTAGTGGTGAATACTGACGCACCTGGACCTGGATCTAGTGGTGAATACTGAGACACCTGGACCTGGATCTAGTGGTGAAAACTGAGACACCTGGACCTGGATCTAGTGGTGAAAACTGAGACACCTGGACCTGGATCTAGTGGTGAATACTGAGACACCTGGACCTGGATCTAGTGGTGAAAACTGAGACACCTGGACCTGGATCTAGTGGTGAATACTGAGACACCTGGACCTGGATCTAGTGTGAAAACTGAGACACCTGGACCTGGATCTAGTGGTGAATACTGAGACACCTGGACCTGGATCTAGTGGTGAATACTGAGACACCTGGACCTGGATCTAGTGGTGAATACTGAGACACCTGGACCTGGATCTAGTGGTGAATACTGAGACACCCACTGGACCTGGATCTAGTGGTGAATACTGAGACACCTGGACCTGGAGCTAGTGGTGAATACTGAGACACCCACTGGACCTGGAGCTAGTGGTGAATACTGAGACACCCACTGGACCTGGAGCTAGTGGTGAATACTGAGACACCTGGACCTGGATCTAGTGGTGAATACTGAGACACCTGGACCTGGATCTAGTGGTGAAAACTGAGACACCTGGACCTGGATCTAGTGGTGAATACTGAGACACCTGGACCTGGATCTAGTGTGAAAACTGAGACACCTGGACCTGGATCTAGTGGTGAATACTGAGACACCTGGACCTGGATCTAGTGGTGAATACTGAGACACCTGGACCTGGATCTAGTGGTGAATACTGAGACACCTGGACCTGGATCTAGTGGTGAATACTGAGACACCCACTGGACCTGGATCTAGTGGTGAATACTGAGACACCTGGACCTGGAGCTAGTGGTGAATACTGAGACACCCACTGGACCTGGAGCTAGTGGTGAATACTGAGACACCCACTGGACCTGGAGCTAGTGGTGAATACTGAGACACCTGGACCTGGATCTAGTGGTGAATACTGAGACACCTGGACCTGGAGCTAGTGGTGAATACTGAGACACCCACTGGACCTGGATCTAGTGGTGAATACTGAGACACCCACTGGACCTGGAGCTAGTGGTGAATACTGACGCACCTGGACCTGGATCTAGTGGTGAATACTGAGACACCTGGACCTGGATCTAGTGGTGAAAACTGAGACACCTGGACCTGGATCTAGTGGTGAAAACTGAGACACCTGGACCTGGATCTAGTGGTGAATACTGAGACACCTGGACCTGGATCTAGTGGTGAAAACTGAGACACCTGGACCTGGATCTAGTGGTGAATACTGAGACACCTGGACCTGGATCTAGTGTGAAAACTGAGACACCTGGACCTGGATCTAGTGGTGAATACTGAGACACCTGGACCTGGATCTAGTGGTGAATACTGAGACACCTGGACCTGGATCTAGTGGTGAATACTGAGACACCTGGACCTGGATCTAGTGGTGAATACTGAGACACCCACTGGACCTGGATCTAGTGGTGAATACTGAGACACCTGGACCTGGAGCTAGTGGTGAATACTGAGACACCCACTGGACCTGGAGCTAGTGGTGAATACTGAGACACCCACTGGACCTGGAGCTAGTGGTGAATACTGAGACACCTGGACCTGGATCTAGTGGTGAATACTGAGACACCTGGACCTGGAGCTAGTGGTGAATACTGAGACACCCACTGGACCTGGATCTAGTGGTGAATACTGAGACACCCACTGGACCTGGAGCTAGTGGTGAATACTGAGACACCCACTGGACCTGGAGCTAGTGGTGAATACTGAGACACCTGGACCTGGATCTAGTGGTGAATACTGAGACACCTGGACCTGGATCTAGTGGTGAATACTGAGACACCCACTGGACCTGGATCTAGTGGTGAATACTGAGACACCTGGACCTGGAGCTAGTGGTGAATACTGAGACACCCACTGGACCTGGATCTAGTGGTGAATACTGAGACACCCACTGGACCTGGAGCTAGTGGTGAATACTGAGACACCTGGACCTGGATCTAGTGGTGAATACTGAGACACCTGGACCTGGAGCTAGTGGTGAATACTGAGACACCCACTGGACCTGGAGCTAGTGGTGAATACTGAGACACCCACTGGACCTGGATCTAGTGGTGAATACTGAGACACCTGGACCTGGATCTAGTGGTGAATACTGAGACACCCACTGGACCTGGATCTAGTGGTGAATACTGCGACACCTGGACCTGGATCTAGGGGTGAATACTGAGACACCTGGACCTGCAGCTAGTGGTGAATACTGAGACACCCACTGGACCTGGATCTAGTGGTGAATACTGAGACACCCACTGGACCTGGATCTAGTGGTGAATACTGAGACACCTGGACCTGGATCTAGTGGTGAATACTGAGACACCCACTGGACCTGGATCTAGTGGTGAATACTGAGACACCTGGACCTGGATCTAGGGGTGAATACTGAGACACCCACTGGACCTGGATCTAGTGGTGAATACTGAGACACCCACTGGACCTGGATCTAGTGGTGAATACTGAGACACCCACTGGACCTGGAGCTAGTGGTGAATACTGAGACACCTGGACCTGGAGCTAGTGGTGAATACTGAGACACCCACTGGACCTGCAGCTAGTGGTGAATACTGAGACACCCACTGGACCTGGAGCTAGTGGTGAATACTGAGACACCCACTGGACCTGGAGCTAGTGGTGAATACTGAGACACCTGGACCTGGAGCTAGTGGTGAATACTGAGACACCCACTGGACCTGCAGCTAGTGGTGAATACTGAGACACCCACTGGACCTGGATCTAGGGGTGAATACTGAGACACCCACTGGACCTGGATCTAGTGGTGAATACTGACGCACCTGGACCTGGAGCTAGTGGTGAATACTGAGACACCCACTGGACCTGGAGCTAGTGGTGAATACTGAGACACCCACTGGACCTGGAGCTAGTGGTGAATACTGAGACACCTGGACCTGGATCTAGTGGTGAATACTGAGACACCTGGACCTGGAGCTAGTGGTGAATACTGAGACACCCACTGGACCTGGATCTAGTGGTGAATACTGAGACACCCACTGGACCTGGAGCTAGTGGTGAATACTGAGACACCCACTGGACCTGGAGCTAGTGGTGAATACTGAGACACCTGGACCTGGATCTAGTGGTGAATACTGAGACACCTGGACCTGGATCTAGTGGTGAATACTGAGACACCCACTGGACCTGGATCTAGTGGTGAATACTGAGACACCTGGACCTGGAGCTAGTGGTGAATACTGAGACACCCACTGGACCTGGATCTAGTGGTGAATACTGAGACACCCACTGGACCTGGAGCTAGTGGTGAATACTGAGACACCTGGACCTGGATCTAGTGGTGAATACTGAGACACCTGGACCTGGAGCTAGTGGTGAATACTGAGACACCCACTGGACCTGGAGCTAGTGGTGAATACTGAGACACCCACTGGACCTGGATCTAGTGGTGAATACTGAGACACCTGGACCTGGATCTAGTGGTGAATACTGAGACACCCACTGGACCTGGATCTAGTGGTGAATACTGAGACACCTGGACCTGGATCTAGGGGTGAATACTGAGACACCTGGACCTGCAGCTAGTGGTGAATACTGAGACACCCACTGGACCTGGATCTAGTGGTGAATACTGAGACACCCACTGGACCTGGATCTAGTGGTGAATACTGAGACACCTGGACCTGGATCTAGTGGTGAATACTGAGACACCCACTGGACCTGGATCTAGTGGTGAATACTGAGACACCTGGACCTGGATCTAGGGGTGAATACTGAGACACCCACTGGACCTGGATCTAGTGGTGAATACTGAGACACCCACTGGACCTGGATCTAGTGGTGAATACTGAGACACCCACTGGACCTGGATCTAGTGGTGAATACTGAGACACCCACTGGACCTGGATCTAGTGGTGAATACTGAGACACCTGGACCTGGATCTAGTGGTGAATACTGAGACACCCACTGGACCTGGATCTAGTGGTGAATACTGAGACACCCACTGGACCTGGATCTAGTGGTGAATACTGAGACACCTGGACCTGGATCTAGTGGTGAATACTGAGACACCTGGACCTGGATCTAGTGGTGAATACTGAGACACCCACTGGACCTGGAGCTAGTGGTGAATACTGACGCACCTGGACCTGGATCTAGTGGTGAATACTGAGACACCTGGACCTGGATCTAGTGGTGAAAACTGAGACACCTGGACCTGGATCTAGTGGTGAATACTGAGACACCTGGACCTGGATCTAGTGGTGAAAACTGAGACACCTGGACCTGGATCTAGTGGTGAATACTGAGACACCTGGACCTGGATCTAGTGTGAAAACTGAGACACCTGGACCTGGATCTAGTGGTGAATACTGAGACACCTGGACCTGGATCTAGTGGTGAATACTGAGACACCTGGACCTGGATCTAGTGGTGAATACTGAGACACCTGGACCTGGATCTAGTGGTGAATACTGAGACACCCACTGGACCTGGAGCTAGTGGTGAATACTGACACACCTGGACCTGGATCTAGTGGTGAATACTGAGACACCTGGGCCTGGATCTAGTGGTGAAAACTGAGACACCTGGACCTGGACCTGGATCTAGTGGTGAATACTGAGACACCTGGACCTGGATCTAGTGGTGAATACTGAGACACCTGGACCTGGATCTAGTGGTGAATACTGAGACACCTGGACCTGGATCTAGTGGTGAATACTGAGACACCTGGTCCTGGATCTAGTGGTGAATACTGAGAAACCTGGACCTGGATCTAGTGGTGAATACTAAGACACCCACTGGACCTGGATCTAGTGGTAAATACTGAGACACCTGGACCTGGATCTAGTGGTGAATACTGAGACACCTGGACCTGGATCTAGTGGTGAATACTGAGACACCTGGTCCTGGATCTAGTGGTGAATACTGAGAAACCTGGACCTGGATCTAGTGGTGAATACTAAGACACCCACTGGACCTGGATCTAGTGGTGAATACTGAGACACCCACTGGACCTGGATCTAGTGGTGAATACTGAGACACCTGGATCTAGTGGTGAATACTGAGACACCTGGATCTAGTGGTGAATACTGAGACACCTGGACCTGGATCTAGTGGTGAATACTGAGACACCCACTGGACCTGGATCTAGTGGTGAATACTGAGACACCTGGATCTAGTGGTGAATACCCAGACCCACTGGACCTGGATCTAGTGGTGAATACTGAGACACCTGGACCTGGATCTAGTGGTGAATACTGAGACACCCACTGGACCTGGATCTAGTGGTGACCACTGAGACACCTGGACCTGGATCTAGTGGTGAATACTGAGACACCTGGACCTGGATCTAGTGGTGAATACTGAGACACCTGGACCTGGATCTAGTGGTGAATACTGAGACACCTGGACCTGGATCTAGTGGTGAAAACTGAGTCACCTGGACCTGGATCTAGTGGTGAATACTGAGACACCTGGACCTGGATCTAGTGGTGAAAACTGAGACACCTGGACCTGGATCTAGTGGTGAAAACTGAGACACCTGGACCTGGATCTAGTGGTGAAAACTGAGACACCCACTGGACTTGCCTTTCAGAACCCACATTAAAACACCACCTGCCTGATATCATACAAACTAAAATATATAACCCCAACAGGAAAAACACAGAGATAAATGCTCTGTTCAACAACCTAAAGAACAGGAGAAACACAGAGATAAAGTGGGTGTAGTTTTTGGTTTGTCATTATGGGGTATTGTGATGTCATTATGGGGTATTGTGATGTCATTATGGGGTATTGTGATGTCATTATGGGGTATTGTGTATAGATTGATGAGGGGGGGAAAAAACTATTGAATCCATGTTAGAATAAGGCTGTAACATAACACAATGTGGGAAAAGTCAAAGGGTCTGAATACTTTCCTAATGCACTGTAAATAAGTTAAATAGATTGTATGATCAAGATGAGCAATTCTACACTTTACCTTGTGTAACAGGCATCACTGAGCTTGCTCAACGGTATAGTTTTCTTCCCTGTCTCTCACTGTGTTTCAACCATGGATCCTCTCTCACATGACCGCCCGCTTGACAACATCATAGCCAATTACACTATTGGTGAGGTAGTGATTCTATATCGTGAGTGGCTCAGTTGTGGCTCAGTTGGTAGAGCATGGTGTTTGCAACGCCAGGGTTGTGGGTTCGATTCCCACGGGGGGCCAGTACGGGGGAAAAAAAGATATGTATGCATTCACTACTGTAAGTCGCTCTGGATAAGAGCGTCTGCTAAATGACTAAAATGTAAAAATGTAAATGTGAGTGGAGACATTTCAAGCTGGGGAGACGCTTTTACCCAAAGCAACTTGCAGTCATTCGCACATACATTTTTGGTATCGGTGGTTCTAGCAGGAATTGAACCCACTGTTTTAGCGACGCTAGCACCCGTGCGCTGCTAGCAGGAATTGAACACACTGTTTTAGCGACGCTAGCACCCGTGCGCTGCTAGCAGGAATTGAACACACTGTTTTAGCGACGCTAGCACCCGTGCGCTGCTAGCAGGAATTGAACACACTGTTTTAGCGACGCTAGCACCCGTGCGCTGCTAGCAGGAATTGAACACACTGTTTTAGCGACGCTAGCACCCGTGCGCTGCTAGCAGGAATTGAACACACTGTTTTAGCGACGCTAGCACCCGTGCGCTGCTAGCAGGAATTGAACACACTGTTTTAGCGACGCTAGCACCCGTGCGCTGCTAGCAGGAATTGAACACACTGTTTTAGCGACGCTAGCACCCGTGCTCTACCAACTGAGCTACAGAAGACCACAACTCTGATCCTCTTGCTCATACTGATGGATTCAAACACATTGTGCAACCAGAGGGGGAAAAAACAATTCTAGATCACCTGTACTCCACACACAGAGACGCGTACAAAGCTCTCCCTCGCCCTCCGTTTGGTAAATCACCTGTACTCCACACACAGAGACGCGTACAAAGCTCTCCCTCGCCCTCCGTTTGGTAAATCACCTGTACTCCACACACAGAGACGCGTACAAAGCTCTCCCTCGCCCTCCGTTTGGTAAATCCGACCACAACTCTATCCTCCTGATTCCTGCTTACAAGTAAAAATTAAAGCAGGAAGCACGTGACAAATAAACTTTGATTTGATTTGACTAATACCAACAGCCCAGTTTCCTGCTCCTAGTACAGGCTGTGCTATTTAACCATGTTTCTGACACCTAGCCTTGAACAGGACGATTAAGGACGTGTTGTGTGTACAACTATGTCTGCTCTGATAGCTCATGAGTTATGACACCTAATAAGGCTGTGTTTAGACAGGCAGCCCAATTCTGATCTTTTTTTTTCACTAATCGTTTTTTTTTTTTGTCTGATCAGATCAGCTGTGAAAAAGATCTGGTGTGAAAAGATCTGATGTGATTGGTCAAAAGACCAATTAGTTTGTTGTTGATTCAGGTCTGTTGTTGATTCAGGTCTGTTGGTGTATCAGGTCTGTGTAGGCAGGGAGGAAGTCAGTGGTACCTCCATCATCAGGTCTGTGTAGGCAGGGAGGAAGTCAGTGGTCCTCGTCTACATACCTCTATCATCAGGTCTGTGTAGGCAGGGAGGAAGTCAGTGATCCTCGTCTACATACCTCTATCATCAGGTCTGTGTAGGCAGGGAGGAAGTCAGTAGTCCTCGTCTACATACCTCTATCATCAGGTCTGTGTAGGCAGGGAGGAAGTCAGTGGTCCTCGTCTACATACCTCTATCATCAGGTCTGTGTAGGCAGGGAGGAAGTCAGTGATCCTCGTCTACATACCTCTATCATCAGGTCTGTGTAGGCAGGGAGGAAGTCAGTGATCCTCGTCTACATACCTCTATCATCAGGTCTGTGTAGGCAGGGAGGAAGTCAGTAGTCCTCGTCTACATACCTCTATCATCAGGTCTGTGTAGGCAGGGAGGAAGTCAGTGGTCCTCGTCTACATACCTCTATCATCAGGTCTGTGTAGGCAGGGAGGAAGTCAGTGATCCTCGTCTACATACCTCTATCATCAGGTCTGTGTAGGCAGGGAGGAAGTCAGTGGTCCTCGTCTACATACCTCTATCATCAGGTCTGTGTAGGCAGGGAGGAAGTCAGTGGTCCTCGTCTACATACCTCTATCATCAGGTCTGTGTAGGCAGGGAGGAAGTCAGTAGTCCTCGTCTACATACCTCTATCATCAGGTCTGTGTAGGCAGGGAGGAAGTCAGTGGTCCTCGTCTACATACCTCTATCATCAGGTCTGTGTAGGTAGGGAGGAAGTCAGTGATCCTCGTCTACATACCTCTATCATCAGGTCTGTGTAGGCAGGGAGGAAGTCAGAGGTACCTCTATCATCAGGTCTGTGTAGGCAGGGAGGAAGTCAGTGGTCATTGTGTATGCGGGTTCAGGGTTTGCTGGGTGTCTCACCATGCATGTGTTAATGTGTTGCATGTCTATGTTCCAGGAGATCTAGGTAAGCTGATACTGTTTACAGACTGCTGGTTTATTGAGGAAACGTCTACTTGCAATGACTGAGATATGTGGTTGTCTTGCTCTTGCCTACCTTGGTTGAATGTAAGTCCCTCTGGATAAGAGGGTCTGCCAGTTAAATGACCTAACTGTAATGAAACCTCTCTGCTCCCAGTGTGTACTGTACGTTTACCTAACTGCCTGGTTTCTCACTTTTTCTTTTCTCCTGTCTCTCTTTCTCTTTTCTCCTGTCTGTCTGTCTGTCTGTCTGTCTGTCTGTCTGTCTGTCTGTCTGTCTGTCTGTCTGTCTGTCTGTCTGTCTGTTTTCTCCTGTCGGTCTGTCTCGCTCTCTTTTCTCCTGTCTGTCTCTCTCTTTCTCTCTCTCTCTTCTCCTGTCTCAATCTCTCTTTTCTCCTGTCTGTCTCTGTCTCTGTCTCTTTTCTCCTGTCTGTCTCTCTCTTTTCTCCTGTCTGTCTGTCTCTCTCTCTTTTCTCCTGTCTGTCTGTCTCTCTCTCTTTTCTCCTGTCTGTCTGTCTCTCTCTTTTCTTCTGTCTGTCTGTCTCTCTCTCTCTTTTCTTCTGTCTGTCTCTCTCTCTTTTCTCCTGTCTGTCTGTCTGTCTCTCTCTCTCTCTCTCTCTCTCTCTGTCCTCCAGTCGATGCTGATGAGATTAAGCGTCTGGGAAAGAGGTTTAAGAAACTGGACCTAGATAACTCTGGGTCCCTTAGCGTGGAGGAGTTCATGTCCCTGCCTGAACTCCAGCAGAACCCGCTGGTCCAGAGGGTCATTGACATCTTTGACACAGATGGAAACGGAGAGGTGGACTTCAAGGGTAAGACAGAGCCAGAGTAGCCTGGTCCCAGATCTGTTTGTGCTTTTTCCTACTCCATTATGCAAGACTATTCCATATGGAACAGACTGGCACGCACCCAGGCTAGAGACAGAGTACTCTACACTTTAAATGCTAAATTGTCTGAATATAATTATATATTAATAAAATGTATATAATAGGCTGGCTTGAGAGGTGAGCTAGCAACTGGAAGGTTGCGAGTTCGAATCCTGGGTCTGACGGGGAAAATCTGGAGGGAAATGAGATGCCAACTGTAGAGTTGCTGGTATCAAATCGTAGATGTCATTGCCTGCCGTTGTGCCCTTGAGCAAGGCACTTCACCACCCACAACAACTGCTCCACGGCGCCCAGTGTGACAGTTCCCTGCTCCAACCTCTCCAACCTCAGTGCATTTCATTTCCGCATTTCCACGATCACTGCCTCATTGCCTGCACCCGCTATGGGTCCGCGGTCAAATGACCACCCCTCATCACTGTCAGACACTCCCTAAAACACTTCAGCGAGCAGGCCTTTCTTATCGACCTGGCCCGGGTATCCTGGAAGGATATTGACCTCATCCCGTCAGTAGAGGATGCCTGGTTGTTCTTTAAAAGTAATTTCCTCACCATCTTAAATAAGCATGTCCCTTTAAAAAAATGTAGAACTAAGAACAGATATAGCCCTTGGTTCACTCCAGACTTGACTGCCCTTGACCAACACAAAAACATCCTGTGACGTACTGCACTAGCTTTGAATAGTCCCCACGATATGCAACTTTTCAGGGAAGTCAGGAACCAATAAACACAGTCAGTTAGGAAAGCAAAGGCTAGCTTTTTCAAACAGAAATTTGCATCCTGCAGCACTAATTCAAAAAAGTTTTGGGACACCGTAAAGCCCATGAAGAATAAGAGTACCTCCTCCCAGCTGCCCATTACACTGAGGCTAGGAAACACTGTCACCACCGATAAATCCACGATAGCATTTCTCTACGACTGGCCATGCTTTCCACCTGGCTACCCCAACCCCGACCAACAGCTCTGCACCCCCCACAGGAACTGGCCCAAGCCCCTATTACTAGTCTGTTCAACCTCTCTTTCGTATCGTCTGAGATCTCTGAAGATTGGAAAGCTGCCGCGGTCATCCCCCTCTTCAAAGAAGGAGACACTCTAGACTGTCCAAACTGTTACAGACCTATATCTATCCTACCCTGCCTTTCTAAGGTCTTCAAAAGTCAAGTTAACTAACAGATCACCGACCATTTCGAATCCCACCGTACCTTCTCCGCTATGCAATCTGGTTTCCAAGCTGGTCACGGGTGCACCTCAGCCACGCTCAAGGTCCTAAACGATATCATAACCGCCATCGATAAAAGACAGTACTGTGCAGCCGTCTTCATCGACCTGGCCAAGGCTTTCGACTCTGTCAATCACCGTATTCTTATCGGCAGACTCAACAGCCTTGGTTTCTCTAATGACTGCCTCGCTTGGTTCACCAACTACTTTGCAAACAGAGTTCAGTGTGTCAAATCGGAGGGCCTGTTGTCCGGGCCTCTGGCAGTCTCTATGGGGGTGCCACAGGGTTCAATTCTTGGGCTGACTCTTTTCTCTGTATATATCAATGATGTCGCTCTTGCTGCGGGTGATTCTTTGATCCACCTCTACTCAGACGACACCATTCTGTATACATTTGGCCCTTCTTTGTGTTAACAAACCTCCAAACGAGCTTCAACGCCATACAACACTCCTTCCGTGGCCTCCAACTGTTCTTAAATGCTAGTAAAACTTCAACCGATCGCTGCCCGCACCCGCCCGCCCGACTAGCATCACTACTCTGGACGGTTCCGACTTAAAATATGTGGACAACTATAAATACCTAGGTGTCTGGTTAGACTGTACACTCATAAAACTAACTATCCTACCGATCCTTGACTTTGGTGATGTCATTTACAAAATAGCCTCCAACACTCTACAAATTGGATGCAGTCTATCACAGTGCCATCCGTTTTGTCACCAAAGCCCCATATACTACCCACCACTGCGACTGTACGCTCTCGTTGGCTGGCCCTCGCTACATATTCGTCGCCAAACCCACTGGCTCCAGGTCATCTATAAGTCTTTGCTAGGTAAAGCTCCGCCTTATCTCAGCTCACTGGTCACCATAGCAACACTGACCCGTAGCACGCGCTCCAGCAGGTATATCTCACTGGTCACCCCCAAAACCAACTCCTCCTTTGTCCGCCTTTCCTTCCAGTTCTCTGCTGCCAATGACTGGAACGAACTGCAAAAACCACTGAAGTTGGAGACATATCTCCCTCACTAGCTTTAAACACCAGCTGTCAGAGCAGCTCACCGATCGCTGCAGCTGTACACAGCCCATCTGTAAATAGCCCATCCAACCAACCACCTACCTCATCCCCATATTTGTTTTTGTTTTTCTGCTCTTTTGCACAACAGTATTTGTACTTGCAAATCTTCTTCTGCACATCTATCACTCCAGTGTAAATAGCTAAATTGTAATTACTTCGCCACTATTGGCCTATTTATTGCCTTACCTCCTTACTTCATTTGCACACACTGTATACAGATTTTCCTATTGTGTTATTGACTGTACGATTGTTTATTCCATGTGTAACTGTGTTGTTGTTTGTGTCGCACTGCTTTGCTTTATCTTGGCCAGGTCGCAGTTGTAAATGAGAACTTGTTCTCAACTGGCCTACCTGGTTAAATAAAGGTGAAATAAAATAAAAAGGAGGCATGAAGATAAATGAATCATATATAGAGCGATTCATTTAAATGAAAACCTACAGGTTTAATGCATTATGATGCCATCATTCCAATGCATTGTAAGACTTGTCATGAGCATGTATGATCCCTGATTATTTAATGTAATAATTAAGATCACGTTAATCATCAATTGTACACAAGGTCCAACTAAACGTCGACTTCCTCTTTATCCCAACCCCTCTGAAAGACATACATACACTACCGTTCAAAATTTTGGGGTCACTTAGAAATGTCCTTTTTAAAAAAAATTTAACTAGGCAACTCAGTTAAAAATCTTATTTTCAATGACGGCCTAGCAACAGTGGGTTAACTGCCTTGTTCAGGGGCAGAACGACAGATTTTTACCTTGTCAGCTCAAGGATTCGACCTAGCAACCTTTATGGTTACTGGACCAATGCTCTAACCACTATGCTACCTGTCTCTAACCACTAGGCTACCTGTTTCTAACCACTAGGCTACCTGTTTCTAACCGCTAGGCTACCTGTCTCTAACCGCTAGGCTACCTGTCTCTAACCGCTAGGCTACCTGTCTCTAACCACTAGGCTACCTGTCTCTAACCACTAGGCTACCTGTCTCTAACCACTAGGCTACCTGTCTCTAACCACTAGGCTACCTGTCTCTAACCACTAGGCTATCTGTCTCTAACCACTAGGCTACCTGCTCTAACCACTAGGCTATCTGCTCTAACAGTCACAACTAGATCACCTGAACACAGGACAGTCACAACTAGATCACCTGAACACAAGACAGTCACAACTAGATCACCTGAACACAGGACCGTCACAACTAGATCACCTGAACACAGGACAGTCACAACTAGATCACCTGAACACAGGACAGTCACAACTAGATCGCCTGAACACAGGACAGTCACAACTAGATCACCTGAACACAGGACAGTCACAACTAGATCACCTGAACACAAGACAGTCACAACTAGATCACCTGAACACAGGACAGTCACAACTAGATCACCTGAACACAGGACAGTCACAACTAGATCACCTGAACACAAGACAGTCACAACTAGATCACCTGAGCACAGGACAGTCACAACTAGATCACCTGAACACAGGACAGTCACAACTAGATCACCTGAACACAGGACAGTCACAACTAGATCACCTGAACACAGGACAGTCACAACTAGATCGCCTGAACACAGGACAGTCACAACTAGATCACCTGAACACAAGACAGTCACAACTAGATCACCTGAACACAGGACAGTCACAACTAGATCACCTGAACACAGGACAGCCACAACTAGATCACCTGAACACAGGACAGTCACAACTAGATCACCTGAACACAGGACAGTCACAACTAGATCACCTGAACACAAGACAGTCACAACTAGATCACCTGAACACAGGACCGTCACAACTAGATCACCTGAACACAGGACAGTCACAACTAGATCACCTGAACACAGGACAGTCACAACTAGATCACCTGAACACAGGACAGTCACAACTAGATCACCTGAACAAAAGACAGTCACAACTAGATCACCTGAACACAGGACAGTCACAACTAGATCACCTGAACACAGGACAGTCACAACTAGATCACCTGAACAAAAGACAGTCACAACTAGATCACCTGAACACAGGACAGTCACAACTAGATCACCTGAACACAGGACAGTCACAACTAGATCACCTGAACACAAGACAGTCACAACTAGATCACCTGAGCACAGGACAGTCACAACTAGATCACCTGAACACAGGACAGTCACAACTAGATCACCTGAACACAGGACAGTCACAACTAGATTGCCTGAACACAGGACAGTCACAACTAGATCACCTGAACACAGGACAGTCACAACTAGATCACCTGAACACAGGACAGTCACAACTAGATCGCCTGAACACAGGACAGTCACAACTAGATCGCCTGAACACAAGACAGTCACAACTAGATCGCCTGAACACAGGACATTCACAACTAGATCACCTGAACACAAGACAGTCACAACTAGATCGCCTGAACACAGGACAGTCACAACTAGATCGCCTGAACACAAGACAGTCACAACTAGATCGCCTGAACACAGGACATTCACAACTAGATCGCCTGAACACAAGACAGTCACAACTAGATCGCCTGAACACAGGACAGTCACAACTAGATCGCCTGAACACAGGACAGTCACAACTAGATCGCCTGAACACAGGACAGTCACAACTAGATCACCTGAACACAAGACAGTCACAACTAGATCGCCTGAACACAGGACAGTCACAACTAGATCACCTGAACACAGGACAGTCACAACTAGATCACCTGAACACAGGACAGTCACAACTAGATCACCTGAACACAGGACAGTCACAACTAGATCACCTGAACACAGGACAGTCACAACTAGATCGCCTGAACACAGGACAGTCACAACTAGATCGCCTGAACACAAGACAGTCACAACTAGATCGCCTGAACACAGGACAGTCACAACTAGATCACCTGAACACAGGACAGTCACAACTAGATCACCTGAACACAGGACAGTCACAACTAGATCACCTGAACACAAGACAGTCACAACTAGATCACCTGAACACAGGACAGTCACAACTAGATCACCTGAACACAGGACAGTCACAACTAGATCGCCTGAACACAGGACAGTCACAACTAGATCGCCTGAACACAAGACAGTCACAACTAGATCACCTGAACACAGGACAGTCACAACTAGATCGCCTGAACACAGGACAGTCACAACTAGATCACCTGAACACAGGACAGTCACAACTAGATCACCTGAACACAGGACAGTCACAACTAGATCACCTGAACAAAAGACAGTCACAACTAGATCACCTGAACACAGGACAGTCACAACTAGATCACCTGAACACAGGACAGTCACAACTAGATCACCTGAACACAAGACAGTCACAACTAGATCACCTGAGCACAGGACAGTCACAACTAGATCACCTGAACACAGGACAGTCACAACTAGATCGCCTGAACACAGGACAGTCACAACTAGATCGCCTGAACACAGGACAGTCACAACTAGATCACCTGAACACAGGACAGTCACAACTAGATCACCTGAACACAGGACAGTCATAACTAGATCGCCTGAACACAGGACAGTCACAACTAGATCGCCTGAACACAAGACAGTCACAACTAGATCGCTTGAACACAGGACATTCACAACTAGATCACCTGAACACAAGACAGTCACAACTAGATCGCCTGAACACAGGACAGTCACAACTAGATCGCCTGAACACAGGACAGTCACAACTAGATCACCTGAACACAGGACAGTCACAACTAGATCACCTGAACACAGGACAGTCACAACTAGATCACCTGAACACAAGACAGTCACAACTAGATCACCTGAACACAGGACAGTCACAACTAGATCGCCTAAACACAGGACAGTCACAACTAGATCACCTGAACACAGGACAGTCACAACTAGATCACCTGAACACAGGACAGTCACAACTAGATCACCTGAACACAGGACAGTCACAACTAGATCACCTGAACACAGGACTGTCACAACTAGATCACCTGAACACAGGACAGTCACAACTAGATCACCTGAACACAGGACAGTCACAACTAGATCACCTGAACACAGGACAGCCACAACTAGATCACCTGAACACAGGACAGTCACAACTAGATCACCTGAACACAAGACAGTCACAACTAGATCACCTGAACACAGGACAGTCACAACTAGATCACCTGAACACAGGACAGTCACAACTAGATCATCTGAACACAGGACAGCCACAACTAGATCACCTGAACACAGGACAGTCACAACTAGATCACCTGAACACAAGACAGTCACAACTAGATCACCTGAACACAGGACAGTCACAACTAGATCACCTGAACACAAGACAGTCACAACTAGATCACCTGAACACAGGACAGTCACAACTAGATCACCTGAACACAGGACAGTCACAACTAGATCACCTGAACACAAGACAGTCACAACTAGATCACCTGAACACAGGACAGTCACAACTAGATCGCCTGAACACAGGACAGTCACAACTAGATCGCCTGAACACAGGACAGTCACAACTAGATCGCCTGAACACAGGACAGTCACAACTAGATCACCTGAACACAGGACAGTCACAACTAGATCACCTGAACACAGGACAGTCACAACTAGATCACCTGAACACAGGACAGTCACAACTAGATCACCTGAACACAGGACAGTCACAACTAGATCACCTGAACACAGGACAGTCACAACTAGATCACCTGAACACAAGACAGTCACAACTAGATCACCTGAACACAGGACAGTCACAACTAGATCACCTTAGGCCCAGATTCAATCCGGACTGCGGAAGATCCGCGTTATAGCGTGATTGACGTGTAAAGATCATTTCTGATGGACCCGACATATGCTGCGTTTACCGTGAATGCGTTCTAAAAGAGGCAAAGCCCGAAAAGGTGCGATGGGATTGAATTTAGCCCCAAGTAGTAGTCTGCTGTTGTGTTTACAAAGAGAGATTTTCATTAGACTTATGAATGCATAAAGTACTGTATCTGCATGTGATCACTCCCACAGTTCATTTAAAAAAGTCTAGCATAGGCTGCATACAAGCAGTCATATAAAGTCTAACTCTAAACCATTTCTCCATCTCTCCCCCCCAATCAGAATTCATCGAGGGAGTCTCACAGTTCAGTGTCAAGGGGGACAAGGAGTCAAAGCTTCGGTGTAAGTAGACAAATCTACTGCAAATCCATCTCTACTACTTCCTCTCCATCTACACACCGTTTCACCATGCAAAGACAAAACGATCTGTACTACAAAGACAAAACGATCTGTACTACAAAGTTAAAACGATCTGTACTACAAAGACAAAACGATCTGTACTACAAAGTTAAAAGGATCTGTACTACAAAGACAAAACGATCTGTACTACAAAGATAAAAGGATCTGTACTACAAAGACAAAACGATCTGTACTACAAGGCAAAACGATCTGTACTACAAAGACAAAACGATCTGTACTACAAAGACAAAACGATCTGTACTACAAAGATAAAAGGATGTGTACTACAAAGATAAAAGGATCTGTACTACAAAGACAAAACGATCTGTACTACAAAGACAAAACGATCTGTACTACAAAGACAAAACGATCTGTACTACAAAGTTAAAACGATCTGTATTATAAAGTTAAAAGGATCTGTACTACAAAGACAAAACGATCTGTACTACAAAGTTAAAAGGATCTGTACTACAAAGACAAAACGATCTGTACTACAAAGACAAAACGATCTGTACTACAAAGTTAAAACGATCTGTATTACAAAGTTAAAAGGATCTGTACTACAAAGACAAAACGATCTGTACTACAAAGTTAAAAGGATCTGTACTACAAAGACAAAACGATCTGTACTACAAAGTTAAAATGATCTGTGCTACAAAGTTAAAAGGATCTGTACTACAAAGGTAAAAGGATCTGTACTACAAAGTTAAAACAATCTGTACTACAAAGTTAAAACGATCTGTACTACAAAGTTAAAAGGATCTGTACTACAAAGTTAAAACGATCTGTACTACAAAGTTAAAACGATCTGTACTACAAAGACAAAACGATCTGTACTACAAAGTTAAAAGGATCTGTACTACAAAGACAAAAAGATCTGTACTACAAAGACAAAACGATCTGTACTACAAAGTTAAAACGATCTGTACTACAAAGACAAAACGATCTATACTACAAAGTTAAAATGATCTGTGCTACAAAGTTAAAAGGATCTGTACTACAAAGTTAAAAGGATCTGTACTACAAAGTTAAAAGGATCTGTACTACAAAGTTAAAACGATCTGTACTACAAAGTTAAAACGATTTGTACTACAAAGTTAAAAGGATCTGTACTACAAAGTTAAAAGGATCTGTACTACAAAGTTAAAAGGATCTGTACTACAAAGTTAAAAGGATCTGTACTACAAAGTTAAAAGGATCTGTACTACAAAGACAAAACGATCTGTACTACAAAGTTAAAACGATCTGTACTACAAAGTTAAAACGATCTGTATTACAAAGTTAAAACGATCTGTACTACAAAGACAAAACGATCTATACTACAAAGTTAAAAGGATCTGTACTACAAAGTTAAAACGATCTGTACTACAAAGTTAAAAGGATCTGTACTACAAAGTTAAAACGATCTGTACTACCAAGACAAAACGATCTGTACTACAAAGACAAAACGATCTATACTACAAAGTTAAAACGATCTGTACTACAAAGACAAAACGATCTGTACTACAAAGACAAAACGATCTGTACTACAAAGACAAAACGATCTGTACTACAAAGACAAAACGATCTGTACTACAAAGACAAAACGATCTGTACTACAAAGACAAAACTATCTGTACTACAAAGACAAAACGATCTGTACTACAAAGTTAAAATGATCTGTGCTACAAAGTTAAAACAATCTGTACTACAAAGACAAAACGATCTATACTACAAAGACAAAACGATCTATACTACAAAGTTAAAACGATCTGTACTACAAAGTTAAAACGATCTGTACTACAAAGACAAAACGATCTGTACTACAAAGACAAAACGATCTATACTACAAAGACAAAACGATATGTACTACAAAGTTAAAAGGATCTGTACTACAAAGTTAAAACGATCTGTACTACAAAGACAAAACGATCTGTACTACAAAGACAAAACGATCTATACTACAAAGTTAAAACGATCTGTACTACAAAGACAAAACGATCTGTACTACAAAGACAAAACGATCTGTACTACAAAGACAAAACGATCTGTACTACAAAGACAAAACGATCTGTACTACAAAGACAAAACGATCTGTACTACAAAGTTAAAATGATCTGTGCTACAAAGTTAAAACGATCTGTACTACAAAGACAAAACGATCTGTACTACAAAGTTAAAACGATCTGTACTACAAAGACAAAACGATCTGTACTACAAAGACAAAACGATCTGTACTACAAAGACAAAACGATCTGTACTACAAAGTTAAAATGATCTGTGCTACAAAGTTAAAACGATCTGTACTACAAAGACAAAACGATCTGTACTACAAAGTTAAAACGATCTGTACTACAAAGACAAAACGATCTGTACTACAAAGACAAAACGATCTGTACTACAAAGACAAAACGATCTGTACTACAAAGACAAAACGATCTGTACTACAAAGTTAAAACGATCTGTACTACAAAACCAAGCCTCTATGTGGTTGTTTATTCTGTATTTACACACGTTCCTTCTTCCGTCCCCCTCCTCCAGTCGCCACAGTAGAAACAGAATGTCTGATGGCATTAATGATGAGGCATTCTCCAAAACACCAAACCAAAGCTCTGTGTTCAAACCATTGTTGTCTATTTACACACGAATTCCTGCATTCTCCCCCTCCACCTCTTTCTCCCTCCGCCACACCCTCTCCCTCCCTGACCCCTTTCCCTCTACCCCTCTCCCACCCCCCTCTCCCTCCTTGACCCTGACCTCTCTACTCCCTCCCTCTACCCCTCTCTCCTACCCCCCCTCTCCCTCCCTCTCCACCCCTCTCTCTCCCTCCTCCACCTCTTTCTCCTACCCCCCTCTTTCTCCCTGACCCTTTTCCCCTCTCTCCTTCCCCCTCTCTTCTACCCCCCTGTCCCTCACTCTCCACCCCTCTGTCTCTCCCTCCCTCTACCCCTCTCTCCTACCCCCCTCTCCACCCCTCTCTCTCCCTCCTCCACCTCTTTCTCCTACCCCCCCTCTTTCTCCCTGACCCTTTTCCCCTCTCTCCTTCCCCCTCTCTCCTACCTCCCTGTCCCTCTCTCTCTACCTCCCCCTCTCCAGTCGCCTTCCGGATCTATGACATGGACAAGGATGGTTACATCTCCAACGGGGAGCTCTTCCAGGTGCTGAAGATGATGGTAGGAAACAACCTGAAGGACACACAGCTGCAGCAGATCGTGGACAAGACCATCATCAACGCAGACAAGGACGGGGACGGCAGAATATCCTTCGAAGAGTTCTGCTTAGTAAGTCTGAGGTCTTTGATGTCCGGGGAACTGTGGTGGAGCGGTTAAACAAAATCTCGGACATTTTTTCGAAAGTTCCCCAGGTTTTTCCAAAATTCTGGTTGGAGGATTCCTGGTATCTGGAAGGAACAAGCAGGGATAGAGCATGAGGAAATGTTCCAGAACTGTGCAACCCTATTCGGGGGTTGTTCTGGAGGGTTGCTATGGAGGGTTGCTATGGTTGCACCTAAAGAGATTGCTGCCCCAATGTATATAGAGACATTGAACACTGGTCACTTCAATGTTTACATACTATTTTACCCACTTCATATGTAAATACTGTATTCTAGTCATGGCTCATCCTTTTTTTACAGGGCCTTCAGAAAGTATTCAGATCCCTTGATTTATTCCACATTTTGTTACGTTACAGCCTTATTCTAAAATAGATTAAATAAATAAAAATCCTCAGCAATCTACAGACAAACACCCCATAATGGCAAAATGAAAACAGATTTGTAGACATGTTTGCTAATTTATATTAAAAAAACTAAAACAGAAATATCTTATTTACATAAGTATTCAGACGCTTTGCTATGAGACTCAACACTGAGCTCAGGTGTATCCTGTTTCCATTGATCATCCTTGAGATGTTTCTACAACTTGATTGGAGTCCACCTGTGGTAAATTCAATAGATTGGACATGATTTGGAAAGGCACACACCTGTCTATATAAGGTCCCATAGTTGACAGTGCATTTCAGAGCAAAAACGAAGAGTTCAAAGAAATTGTCTGTAGAGCTCCGAGACAGGATTGTGTCGAGGCACAGATCTGGGGAAGGGTACCAAAACATTTCTGCAGCATTGAAGGTCCCCAATAACACAGTGGCCTCGATTTTTCTTAAATGGAAGAAGTTTGTAACCACCAAGACTCTTCCTAGAGCTGGCCGCCCGGCCAAACTGAGCAATCAGGGGAGAAGGGCCTTGGTCAGGGAGGTGACCAGGAACCCGATGGTCACTCTGACAGAGCCCCAGAGTTCCTCTGTGGAGATGGGAGAACCTTCCAGAAGGACAACCATCTCTGCAGCATTCCACCAATCAGAGCTTTATGGTAGAGTGACCAGACAGAAGCCACTCCTCAGTAAAAGGCACATGTGACAGCCCGCTTGGAGTTTGACAAAAGGCATCTAAAGATTCTCAGACCATGAGAAACAAGATTCTCTTGTCTGATGAAACCAAGATTGAACTCTTTAGCCCTACCATCCCTAAAGGCGAAGGTTCACCTTCCAACGAACCTAAGCACAGCCATGACAACGCACGAGTGGCTTCGGGAAAAGTCTCTGAATGTCCTTTAGTGTCCCAGCCAGAGCCTGGACTCGAACCTGATCGAACATCTCTGGAGAGACCTGAAAATGGCTGTGCAGCAACGCTCCCCATCCAACCTGACAGAGCTTGAGAGTATCTGCAGAGAAGAATGGGAGAAACTCCCCAAATACAGGTATGCCAAGCTTGTAGCATCATACCCAGGAAGACTTGAGGCTGTAATCGCTGCCAAAGGCGCTTCAACCATGTACTGAGTAAAGGGTCTGAATACTTATGTAATTGTGATATTTTTTATAAATGAGCAAAAATGTGTAAAAACCTGTTTTTGCTTTGTCATTATGGGGTATTGTGTGTAGATTGACGAGGGGGAAAAACGTATTTAGTGTAACATTAGAAATGCTATGTATAGAGATGACATGACTCGAGCCAGTTTCTATCTGAAAATTCTGTATTCTGTTTCACTCTGGCATGTTTCTCTAAAGCCTTCAACTAAAATGCTCTGTCCTTGTGAGTATTATTTTTGGTTTGAGCTGGTTGAACCATGGTTAGAATTGGTTTGAGCTGGTTGGACCATGGTTAGAATTGGTTTGAGCTGGTTGGACCATGGTTAGAATTGGTTTGAGCTGGTTGGACCATGGTTAGAATTGGTTTGAGCTGGTTGAACCATGGTTAGATTTGGTTTGAGCTGGTTGGACCATGGTTAGAATTGGTTTGAGCTGGTTGGACCATGGTTAGAATTGGTTTGAGCTGGTTGGACCATGGTTAGAATTGGTTTGAGCTGGTTGGACCATGGTTAGAATTGGTTTGAGCTGGTTGAACCATGGTTAGAATTGGTTTGAGCTGGTTGAACCATGGTTTGAGCTGGTTGGACCATGGTTAGAATTGGTTTGAGCTGGTTGGACCATGGTTAGAATTGGTTTGAGCTGGTTGAACCATGGTTAGAATTGGTTTGAGCTGGTTGGACCATGGTTAGAATTGGTTTGAGCTGGTTGGACCATGGTTAGAATTGGTTTGAGCTGGTTGAACCATGGTTAGAATTGGTTTGAGCTGGTTGAACCATGGTTAGAATTGGTTTGAGCTGGTTGGACCATGGTTAGAATTGGTTTGAGCTGGACCAGGTTGTTGTGGAGGGATTGTGTGGCTTCATTTGAAGAGACTCATTCATAAAAATAGCTGAGAGTGCAGGACAGTATTAAAGAACAAGACAAGGGGTTAACAGCATACAGTAGTTATACTAGTATTGAGTTGTCTATCTTAGGTAGAACCATGTTGCATGATTTTGAAGTTCACAAATGTAGCCAATAGCATTAAGAATCAATCTGTTCCAACCTGCTTTTGGAATTAGAATTGGAATTAGAATTGGAATTAGAATCGGAATTAGAACTAGAATAATAATTCTAACTCTACTTGTGTTCCTCCTCTCTTCTCCTAGGTGGTAGGTGGCCTTGACATACACAAAAAGATGGTGGTGGACGTGTGAGCCCGTCCCCCCGCTTCTCTCCCCTCCCCTCGCTTTCTTCTCCGTCTGTCTCTGAAGAGCTGCTCAAGACATCTGACAAACGCTCTCTGTGTATTTCAATGGAAGTATTCTCTCTCTCTCTCCTTGAAGCCACTTTTTTTCTTAAGAAACCACGAGCCTCATGAAGCCAACTTTTAAGTGTTATTGAACTCCGATCCTCTCAATAACCCGAAGAGAGACAGATATTCTTGTTTGTAAAGAGCATCCCAGTTCAATGGAGGAGGGAGGGGGAGAAAGGTTTGCTTGTTTATATTTAGTTCATTTTTTTCTTTATTTTATTTTTTGAATATTTATTTTTGTTCTGGTCTCTTTTTTTTTATATATATACACAAATACACATGTATATCTTATAATGGCTCTCTCGTGGTTAAATGTGTCATTATCTGAGGTGTAACATTACATTTAAGTCATTTAGCAGACGCTCTTATCCAGAGCGACTTACAAATTGGTGCATTCACCTTATGATATCCACATTAAATAATATACTTGATTTCAGTTACAATTGAAAAAAGTAGGGTGTGAAGTGCCAACGAGGACATATCCAGAAAGCAGATGATATTGTTATTATTAACCATCCAGCATCGCTGACAGTGATGGATGACTAGTCTGTGATAAGTCAAGCACTCGCTACATCATCACATGATGGTTAGATGCACAGTTTATTTTTTTTTCCATTTGACTCTTGAGCAAGTTGTGATTAGATCAGTTAAACTTCCAATCACATGAAACGTACAATAAATACAATGTTATTATTGTAACACGAGTGATAGAATGTTCTATTTATAGTTACTTATATTGTTGGAAATTATTATTCTGTTTCTTGTCAGACTTTCTGAAGAGAG
Organism: Salmo trutta; assembly: GCF_901001165.1. Taxonomy (NCBI): domain Eukaryota; kingdom Metazoa; phylum Chordata; class Actinopteri; order Salmoniformes; family Salmonidae; genus Salmo; species Salmo trutta. The sequence continues at coordinate 42,203,488 of NC_042966.1, read as the reverse complement.
GAAAACAAAAACAACCGAAATGTCAAGTAGAGATAAATACCAAGAAAGTGGTTTTGTCATTTATTGACTTTGATTACGTTTTTTACGTTGAACAGTCTGTATCGGTCCACATAACAGTCCCTCAATGCAAAGTAACAGGTAGCCTGGCAGTTAGAGGGTAGCCAGAAACCAGAGGGTTGCCACTTTGAATTCCCGAGGTCTGATGGGAAAAATCGGATGGGAAGGAAGTGAGCAGGCAACGAGATGGTTGCAGGTATCAAAATCCTAGATGCCATTGCCTGCCGTTGGGACCTTGAGCAAGGCACTTAACCCCCGTACAACAACCGCTCCACGGGCTCGTTGGCATGGCAGTCCCTTTGCTCCAACCTGTGTTTGTGTCTTTCAGAGGCTTTTGGAATAGTCACGTTTCAGTTACACCTTGAATAAAGTGGCCTGGAGCGCATCTATGTATATCTATTGTATTACATTTTGAACTGAAGTTTTGGAGGAATATGCTGAACCTATGACATCGAGATGAAAAATGATCGACGTAGATTATAAATGGCAGTGTGTGTTATTGAGATAAACGTGTGTAAGGGGATAATCAACGAGAGGCTATGAGCTCCATGGGAAATAAAGCACGACGCGCTAACGGAGGGAAACTAACCTTCCACTGAGTCATTTATTTTCCAGAGAACCTGAGTTGATTATTCCTTTTATACCACGGCTAATAATTTAACACATTTGCCGCTAGAAATGTGTTCATTTGCAAAGTAGCTAGAAAGTTGTCACGGTAACCAAACAAAAAGAGACTCGCTAGTTTAGTTAACCAAACCATCAATCCAAGCTTGCTATGATGAAAATCTAATTCAACGATGCCGTTTTCAATTCCATTGGTATTCTACCGTGCTGATATACTGTGCGTTATTGGGAAATAATCCACGCTCTAGAATGCCCTTCAAGCCAATCAGAAACGAGTATCCAACAACGCCATGGTATAAATAATGTTAAGGCATCATATTGAGACTCACCTGTAGGCCGCATTGTTAGTTTTCTAACAATATACACTGAGTGTACAAAACATTAAGAACACCCTGCTAATATTGAGTTGCACCCCCCACCACCCTTTGCCCTCAAAACAGCCTCAATTCGTCCGGGCTTGGATTCAACAAGGTGTCGAAAGCGTTCCACAGGGGTGCTGAGATGCAGTACATTAGACCGCTGAAGGAGATTTAATAAGTGACTTCAATAAGGGAATCATATCTTTCACCTGGATTCACCTGGTCAGCTATTGTCATGGATAGAGTAGGTGTTCCTAATGTTTTGTCCACTCAGTGTATACTAGATTAGGTCAATGTTTGTTTAGTTAGATGTCAAAGCCCTGCTGAGTAGTGCTGTTAAACTACAGAGTTCTTTCTAATGTAGCAACGGAGTTATTCGACATGTTGGCGTAATCAATGTGCAAATGGGATGGAGTACATTTTGTTGTTTGTACATTTCAAAAACGTATCTTCTTTCACCACTTTTTATCCAATCACGAACGCCTCATCGTTCCTCTCTCTCTCTGTGGTATTCAAAGCAGGGAGATTAACACACGTATTACCAAACTACCGTATTTAAGGGGAGGTGGGCATCCCTGGCAAAAATAATAACAAAATGGTGTGTCAGGTTGGCTTTGAGTGACCTGATAGGTGGGTTTGGTTTGAGTGACCTGATAGGTGGGTTTGGTTTGAGTGACCTGATTACCTGGTTTGGACACCAGTGATTTGGTGTCGGGTTGGCTTTGAGTGACCTGATTTCCTGGTTTGGTTTGAGTGACCTGATTACCTGGTTTGGACACCAGTGATTTGGTGTCGGGTTGGCTTTGAGTGACCTGATAGGTGGGTTTGGACACCAGTGATTTGGTGTCGGATTGGCTTTGAGTGACCTGATTTCCTGGTTTGGACACCAGTGATTTGGTGTCGGGTTGGCTTTGAGTGACCTGATTTCCTGGTTTGGACACCAATGATTTGGTGTCGGATTGGCTTTGAGTGACCTGATAGGTGGGTTTGGACACCAGTGATTTGGTGTCGGATTGGCTTTGAGTGACCTGATTTCCTGGTTTGGACACCAGTGATTTGGTGTCGGGTTGGCTTTGAGTGACCTGATTTCCTGGTTTGGACACCAATGATTTGGTGTCGGATTGGCTTTGAGTGACCTGATTTCCTGGTTTGGTTTGAGTGACCTGATTACCTGGTTTGGACACCAGTGATTTGGTGTCGGATTGGCTTTGAGTGACCTGATAGGTGGGTTTGGACACCAGTGATTTGGTGTCAGGTTAGCTTTGAGTGACCTGATTTCCTGGTTTGGACACCAATGATTTTTAGTGAGAAACATTGAGTTGGAGAGTCATTGGATGTGTATCAAATGACACCCTATTCCCTATGTAGTGCACTACTTTAGACCAGAGCCCTATTCCCTATGTAGTGCACTACTTTAGACCAGAGCCCTATTCCCTATGTAGTGCACTACTTTAGACCAGGGCTCATAGGACTCTGGTCATAAGGCCTCCCGTTTGCTTGCGGGATTTTGGTTGTGCATGTAGATAATCCATTTGAAATAATCCTCTTGTTAACACATGAATGGTGATGTTAGTAATTATGATATTTAATCATCCACTTGGGGTACAATATGGATGTTGCCAAACGTTGGTAAATGTACACATTATGAGCAGTAATCCAAAACTATTTAAGTGTGTTTAGTATTTTCCTCCCGAATCAACGACATGATTGTTCTTTTTCCCAGTTAAAAAGGTCATTTCCTATGTCAACTGCTAAACACTGTACTCTGCTTTCACAGGGAGATACGATGTTTTTGGTTTTGTATATACATATTTATTAAATGCAGTTCCAGCTTTCTGTTCTGTCGTCCTTATAGTTCAGACCGCTCCTTAGTTTTAGAACTGCTACTTTTTCTATTTTCTTTGAAGGAGACTAGTTTTTTTAGTTTTTTTTTAGTATGTGGAAACTGAAAATGGTTTAAGTTTGAGATTTCTTTTTCCCCTTTCTCTGCATGCTGCATCTGATGCTGTGGGACTGTTGGAAACGTGATACTGTATGACAATAACAAATAAATCCACTTTGAAACATTGTGAGTATTGGCTTTGTGTGATCACTTTATTCCCTGGTGAGTAGTGGGGGGGGGGGGGGGGGTCTGTTTCCCTGGTGAGTAGTGGGGGGGGTTCTGTTTCCCTGGTGAGTAGTGGGGGGGTTCTGTTTCCCTGGTGAGTAGTGGGGGGGGGGGGGGGTTCTGTTTCCCTGGTGAGTAGTGGGGGGGGTTCTGTTTCCCTGGTGAGTAGTGGGGGGGTTCTGTTTCCCTGGTGAGTAGTGGGGGGGGTTCTGTTTCCCTGGTGAGTAGTGGGGGGGGGGGGGGGTTCTGTTTCCCTGGTGAGTAGTGGGGGGGGGTTCTGTTTCCCTGGTGAGTAGTGGGGGGGGTTCTGTTTCCCTGGTGAGTAGTGGGGGGGTTCTGTTTCCCTGGTGAGTAGTGGGGGGGGTTCTGTTTCCCTGGTGAGTAGTGGGGGGGGGGTCTGTTTCCCTGGTGAGTAGTGGGGGGGTTCTGTTTCCCTGGTGAGTAGTGGGGGGGTTCTGTTTCCCTGGTGAGTAGTGGGGGGGGGGGGGGGGGGTTCTGTTTCCCTGGTGAGTAGTGGGGGGGGTTCTGTTTCCCTGGTGAGTAGTGGGGGGGTTCTGTTTCCCTGGTGAGTAGTGGGGGGGGGTTCTGTTTCCCTGGTGGGGGGGGGGGGGGGTTCTGTTTCCCTGGTGAGTAGTGGGGGGGGTTCTGTTTCCCTGGTGAGTAGTGGGGGGGTTCTGTTTCCCTGGTGAGTAGTGGGGGGGGGGGGGGGGTCTGTTTCCCTGGTGAGTAGTGGGGGGGGGTTCTGTTTCCCTGGTGAGTAGTGGGGGGGGTTCTGTTTCCCTGGTGAGTAGTGGGGGGGGGTTCTGTTTCCCTGGTGAGTAGTGGGGGGGGTTCTGTTTCCCTGGTGAGTAGTGGGGGGGTTCTGTTTCCCTGGTGAGTAGTGGGGGGGGGGTTCTGTTTCCCTGGTGAGTAGTGGGGGGGGGTTCTGTTTCCCTGGTGAGTAGTGGGGGGGTTCTGTTTCCCTGGTGAGTAGTGGGGGGGGTTCTGTTTCCCTGGTGAGTAGTGGGGGGGTTCTGTTTCCCTGGTGAGTAGTGGGGGGGGGGGGGTTCTGTTTCCCTGGTGAGTAGTGGGGGGGGGGGTTCTGTTTCCCTGGTGAGTAGTGGGGGGGGTTCTGTTTCCCTGGTGAGTAGTGGGGGGGTTCTGTTTCCCTGGTGAGTAGTGGGGGGGTTCTGTTTCCCTGGTGAGTAGTGGGGGGGGGGGGTTCTGTTTCCCTGGTGAGTAGTGGGGGGGGTTCTGTTTCCCTGGTGAGTAGTGGGGGGGTTCTGTTTCCCTGGTGAGTAGGGGGGGGGGTTCTGTTTCCCTGGTGAGTAGTGGGGGGGTTCTGTTTCCCTGGTGAGTAGTGGGGGGGTTCTGTTTCCTTGGTGAGTAGTGGGGGGGTCTGTTTCCCTGGTGAGTAGTGGGGGGGGTCTGTTTCCCTGGTGAGTAGTGGGGGGGATTCTGTTTTCCCTGGTGAGTAGCGGGGACGGTCTGTTTCCCTGGTGAGTAGCGGGGGGGTTCCGGGTAGGGGGGGTTCTGTTTCCCTGGTGAGTAGTGGGGGGGGTTCTGTTTCCCTGGTGAGTAGTGGGGGGAGGTTCTGTTTCCTGATGAGTAGTGGGGGGGTTCTGTTTCCATGGTGAGTAGTGGGGGGGGTCTGTTTCCCTGGTGAGTAGTGGGGGCGGGGGGGTCTGTTTCCCTGGTGAGTAGGGGGGGGGCTCTGTTTCCCTGGTGAGTAGTGGGGGGGGTTCTGTTTCCCTGGTGAGTAGTGGGGGGGGTTCTGTTTCCCTGGTGAGTAGTGGGGGGAGTGGCTTCTGTTTCCCTGGTGAGTAGTGGGGGGGGTTCTGTTTCCCTGGTGAGTAGTGGGGGGGGGGTTCTGTTTCCCTGGTGAGTAGTGGGGGGGGGGTTCTGTTTCCCTGGTGAGTAGTGGGGGGGGTTCGTTTCCCCTGGTGAGTAGTGGAGGGGTACTGTTTCCCTGGTGAGTAGTGGGGGGGGGGTCTGTTTCCCTGGTGAGTAGTGGGGGGGTCTGTTTCCCTGGTGAGTAGTGGGGGGGGGTCTGTTTCCCTGGTGAGTAGTGGGGGGGGTCTGTTTCCTGGTGAGTAGTGGGGGGGTCTGTTTCCTGGTGAGTAGTGGGGGGGTCTGTTTCCTGGTGAGTAGGGGGGGGTTCTGTTTCCCTGGTGAGTAGTGGGGGGGTTTGTTTCCTGGTGAGTAGTGGGGGGGGGGGTTCTGTTTCACCTGGTGAGTAGTGGGGGGGGGGGGTTCTGTTTCCTGGTGAGTAGTGGGGGGAGGGGGGTTCTGTTTCCTGGTGAGTAGTGGGGGGGTTCTGTTTCCCTTGTGAGTAGTGGGGGGGTTCTGTTTCCCTGGTGAGTAGTGGGGGGGTCTGTTTCCCTGGTGAGTAGTGGGGGGGGTTCTGTTTCCCTGGTGAGTAGTGGGGGGGGGTTCTGTTTCCCTGGTGAGTAGTGGGGGGGTTCTGTTTCCCTGGTGAGTAGTTGGGGGGGTTCTGTTTCCCTGGTGAGTAGTTGGGGGGGTTCTGTTTCCTGGTGAGTAGTGGGGGGGGGGGGTTCTGTTTCCCTGGTGAGTAGTGGGGGGGGGGTTCTGTTTCCCTGGTGAGTAGTGGGGGGGGTTCTGTTTCCTGGTGGAGTAGTGGGGGGGGGGGTGGTTCTGTTTCCATGGTGAGTAGTGGGGGGAGGGGGTTCTGTTTCCCGGTGAGTAGTGGGGGGGGGGCTCTGTTTCCCCTGGTGAGTAGTGGGGGGGTTCTGTTTCCCTGGTGAGTAGGGGGGGGGGTTCTGTTTCCCTGGTGAGTAGTGGGGGGAGTGGCTTCTGTTTCCCTGGTGAGTAGTGGGGGGGGTTCTGTTTCCCTGGTGAGTAGTGGGGGGGGGGGTTCTGTTTCCCCTGGTGAGTAGTGGGGGGGGGTTCTGTTTTCCCTGGTGAGTAGTGGGGGGGGTTCTGTTTCCCTGGTGAGTAGTGGGGGGGTTCTGTTTCCCTGGTGAGTAGTGGGGGGGTACTGTTTCCCTGGTGAGTAGTGGGGGGGGTCTGTTTCCCTGGTGAGTAGTGGGGGGGTCTGTTTCCCTGGTGAGTAGTGGGGGGGGTCTGTTTCCCTGGTGAGTAGTGGGGGGGGTCTGTTTCCCTGGTGAGTAGTGGGGGGGTCTGTTTCCCTGGTGAGTAGTGGGGGGGTCTGTTTCCCTGGTGAGTAGTGGGGGGGTCTGTTTCCCTGGTGAGTAGTGGGGGGGTTCTGTTTCCCTGGTGAGTAGTGGGGGGGGGGTTCTGTTTCCCTGGTGAGTAGTGGGGGGAGGGGGTTCTGTTTCCCTGGTGAGTAGTGGGGGGAGGGGGTTCTGTTTCCCTGGTGAGTAGTGGGGGGGTTCTGTTTCCCTGGTGAGTAGTGGGGGGGTTCTGTTTCCCTGGTGAGTAGTGGGGGGGTTCTGTTCCCTGGTGAGTAGTGGGGGGGTTCTGTTTCCCTGGTGAGTAGTGGGGGGGTTCTGTTTCCCTGGTGAGTAGTGGGGGGGTTCTGTTTCCCTGGTGAGTAGTTGGGGGGGTTCTGTTTCCCTGGTGAGTAGTTGGGGGGGGTTCTGTTTCCCTGGTGAGTAGTGGGGGGGGGGTTCTGTTTCCCTGGTGAGTAGTGGGAGGGGGTTTCTGTTTCCCTGGTGAGTAGTGGGGGGGGGTTCTGTTTCCCTGGTGAGTAGTGGGGGGGGTTTCTGTTTCCCTGGTGAGTAGTGGGGGGGGGGGTTCTGTTTCCCTGGTGAGTAGTGGGGGGGGGGTTCTGTTTCCCTGGTGAGTAGTGGGGGGGGTTCTGTTTCCCTGGTGAGTAGTGGGGGGGGGGGGTTCTGTTTCCCTGGTGAGTAGTGGGGGGAGGGGGTTATGTTTCCCTGGTGAGTAGTGGGGGGAGGGGGTTCTGTTTCTCTGGTGAGTAGTGGGGGGGGTTCTGTTTCCCTGGTGAGTAGTGGGGGGTTCTGTTTCCCTGGTGAGTAGTGGGGGGGTCTGTTTCCCTGGTGAGTAGTGGGGGGGTTCTGTTTCCCTGGTGAGTAGTGGGGGGGTTCTGTTTCCCTGGTGAGTAGTGGGGGGGTTCTGTTTCCCTGGTGAGTAGTGGGGGGGTTCTGTTCCCTGGTGAGTAGTGGGGGGGGGGTTCTGTTTCCCTGGTGAGTAGTTGGGGGGGTTCTGTTTCCCTGGTGAGTAGTGGGGGGGGGGGTTCTGTTTCCCTGGTGAGTAGTGGGAGGGGGTTCTGTTTCCCTGGTGAGTAGTGGGGGGGGTTCTGTTTCCCTGGTGAGTAGTGGGGGGGGGGGGTTCTGTTTCCCTGGTGAGTAGTGGGGGGGAGTTCTGTTTCCCTGGTGAGTAGTGGGGGGGTTCTGTTTCCCTGGTGAGTAGTGGGGGGGGTCTGTTTCCCTGGTGAGTAGTGGGGGCGGGGGGGTCTGTTTCCCTGGTGAGTAGTGGGGGGGGTACTGTTTCCCTAGTGAGTAGTGGGGGGGGGTTCTGTTTCCCTGGTGAGTAGTGGGGGGGGGTTCTGTTTCCCTGGTGAGTAGTGGGGGGGGGGTCTGTTTCCCTGGTGAGTAGTGGGGGGGGGTCTGTTTCCCTGGTGAGTAGTGGGGGGGGGGTCTGTTTCCCTGGTGAGTAGTGGGGGGGGGGTCTGTTTCCCTGGTGAGTAGTGGGGGGAGGGGGTTCTGTTTCCCTGGTGAGTAGTGGGGGGAGGGGGTTCTGTTTCCCTGGTGAGTAGTGAGGGGGGGGGGTTCTGTTTCCCTGGTGAGTAGTGGGGGGGGTTCTGTTTCCCTGGTGAGTAGTGGGGGGGGTCTGTTTCCCTGGTGAGTAGTGGGGGGGGTTCTGTTTTCCTGGTGAGTAGTGGGGGGGTTCTGTTTCCCTGGTGAGTAGTGGGGGGGTTCTGTTTCCCTGGTGAGTAGTGGGGGGGGGGGTCTGTTTCCCTGGTGAGTAGTGGGGGGGTTCTGTTTCCCTGGTGAGTAGTGGGGGGGTTCTGTTTCCCTGGTGAGTAGTGGGGGGGGGTTCTGTTTCCCTGGTGAGTAGTGGGGGGGGTTCTGTTTCCCTGGTGAGTAGTGGGGGGGGGTTCTGTTTCCCTGGTGAGTAGTGGGGGGGGGGTTCTGTTTCCCTGGTGAGTAGTGGGGGGGGTCTGTTTCCCTGGTGAGTAGTGGGGGGGGTCTGTTTCCCTGGTGAGTAGTGGGGGGGGTCTGTTTCCCTGGTGAGTAGTGGGGGGGTCTGTTTCCCTGGTGAGTAGTGGGGGGGGTCTGTTTCCCTGGTGAGTAGTGGGGGGGGGGGTCTGTTTCCCTGGTGAGTAGTGGTGACCCTGTGGACAGCAAACCTTGATAATCAGGTAGTTGTTTTTTTACCTCGACGTCAGACATTTTGTTTTGCCTGGATAAGTTATGATGTAGTGTTTCATGCTCTTTCTGTAATCTACAAGGGCCCATTTTTCCCCGCCTTTCAACACACTGAGTATGTTTACATGCACAGTAATACTTTGATATTAAACTGATTATGACAGTAATCATTATGACAGCTTATGCAATATTCATGTGAACACCTTACTGTGCGTATCTTAATCGGCGTGAGGTCATAATCGGAGTAGGCATACGACGATTTAAAAACACCTGGTTTTCTGAGCAATCTTTCTAATTATTAGGACATGTAAACACCTTTATCGGCGTTCCAGCGGTGTATTTGATCTGTGCGTGCGCCTAAAAGCTTTCATATGTTCGAACTCAGAATCAAATGTGCTTCCCAAAAATAACATGGTTGCTGTGGTAGAATTGTAACGGCTGTCGTAGAGAGGGGACCAAAGCGCAGCGTGTTGAGTGCTCATGATGAACATTTATTTTAACTCAAAAACACTAAAAGACAAAATAACAACGAGACAGCCAACAGTTCTGTCAGGTAACAGATAACTAAACAGAAAATAACTACCCACAAACACGGGTAGAAAAACCCCTACTTAAGTATGATCTCCAATTAGAGACAACGAGGACCAGCTGCCTCTAATTGGAGATCATCCCCCCCAAAAAAACATAGAAATAAAAAACTAGAACTAAACATAGATATAGAAAACATAGAAAAACACAAAACACCCCCTGTCACGCCCTGACCTACTCTAGCATAGAAAATAACATCTTACTATGGTCAGGACGTGACAAGAATGGTTGTTTTGATTGCCGATTTATCAGAGTGCCATCAGGTAGGCTGATTTCAGATGTGTCCATGTAAACAGGATTATTAGGGAAATCGTCCTTCTTGCAAAGCATGTAAACGTTTTAATCAAACTATTATATTCATCTGACTATCCACAATAATCGCATTGTGTGTATGTAACCGTACTCACTGAGACCCAATATTTTAAAATATTACATGTATACTTAAATATACTACAAATTAATAGAATATACTTCAAATATGAGATATACTAGAAAAGTACATCTTTAAGTATACTATACTATCATTTCACCTCAATACACTTATGAAGTGTACTTTAAATGAGTGTTTTTTTTCAGTATTTTAATTATTACTATATGTTCACTGTAATTACACTTCAACAAACTCTGATGCTAACAGTAACGCAGCGCTAGGAGCTGAAGGTAGTTCTACGGAGGTGATGGCTCGGCTGTCCACTCCATCCTGTACCTGTCTGGCAGGTGTGCCACGTGAGGTTGGACAGGAAGTATATCAATATGAACAAGCTAGTGGCCACTTCGTTGGAGGGGAAATTCCACGTCATTGACATGAGGACCCAGCACCCTACCAAGGGCTTCGACTCCGTTTCACGAAAAAGGTAATTAGCCGAATTGAAAGGGTAGATGGAACTTGGCTGCTGTCGACGGAAAACGTGTCAAAAAGTTATTTTTCATCCTCCAGTGGTGGTGAGTCCGTTGTGGAGACGGGGGGGAGAGAAGGTCAGTTGGGTGTTTTCACAGCTGGATTTGTTTGGCGGCCATGTTTGTTTAACACGCTCGTGGCCGTGAAGCTGCCTGCCAAAGATCACGCCGAGCCGGTGGAGAGGAAGAGTGTGGCTTTTTTCAATCATGCCCCCGTGAAATAAAAAAAACACAACTTTTTTCCCTACATTAGTGCACTACTTTGGAGCCTTATGGGCCCTGATCAAAATTTGTACACCAGCTGGATGAGGGGACTCTTTTCTTTGCTCAGCTCTTGGCATTGCAGGGCTTGGTAATGATATGAGAGGGGGTCACTGTATTTTAGATGTTTCCAAAACTTAATTGCTCTTTTTTGAGTTTTTATTATTAGTGGATATTGGCCTAATTCTGCCCTGCATGCATTGTTTGTAGTTTTCCTCTGGACATGTAGGAGAATCTTACAGAACTCTGCATGTAGGGTTTCAATGGGGTGTTTGTCCCATTTGATGAAATCTTGTTTTGCAAGTGGACCCCACACCTCGCTGCCATAAAGTGCAATTAGTTCAATGACATATTCAATTAGTTTTAAACAAATTTTAATAGGTATTTCAATTTGTATTTGCTTTTTAATGGCGTAGAATGCCCTGCGTGCTTTCTCTCTCAGTTCATTCACTGCCTCATTAAGATGTCCAGTTGAGCTTATTTTTAAACCTAAGTAATTGTAGTGTGTACAGTACTCTATATATACTGCTCAAAAAAATAAAGGGAACACTTAAACAACACATCCTAGATCTGAATGAAATAAATAATCTTATTAAATATGTTTTTCTTTACATAGCTGAATGTGCTGACAACAAAATCACACAAAAATAATCAATGGAAATCCAATTTATCAACCCATGGAGGTCTGGATTTGGAGTCACACTCAAAATTAAAGTGGAAAACCACACTACAGGCTGATCCAACTTTGATGTAATGTCCTTAAAACAAAATGAGGCTCAGTAGTGTGTGTGGCCTCCACGTGCCTGTATGACCTCCCTACAACGCCTGGGCATGCTCCTGATGAGGTGGCGGATGGTCTCCTGAGGGATCTCCTCCCAGACCTGGACTAAAGCATCCGCCAACTCCTGGACAGTCTGTGGTGCAACGTGGCGTTGGTGGATGGAGCGAGACATGATGTCCCAGATGTGCTCAATTGGATTCAGGTCTGGGGAACGGGCGGGCCAGTCCATAGCATCAATGCCTTCCTCTTGCAGGAACTGCTGACACACTCCAGCCACATGAGGTCTAGCATTGTCTTGCATTAGGAGGAACCCAGGGCCAACCACACCAGCATATGGTCTCACAAGGGGTCTGAGGATCTCATCTCGGTACCTAATGGCAGTCAGGCTACCTCTGGCGAGCACATGGAGGGCTGTGCGGCCCCCCAAAGAAATGCCACCCCACACCATGACTGACCCACCGCCAAACCGGTCATGCTGGAGGATGTTGCAGGCAGCAGAACGTTCTCCACGGCGTCTCCAGACTCTGTCACGGCTGTCACGTGCTCAGTGTGAACCTGCTTTCATCTGTGAAGAGCACAGGGCGCCAGTGGCGAATTTGCCAATTTTGGTGTTCTCTGGCAAAAGCCAAACGTCCTGCACGGTGTTGGGCTGTAAGCACAACCCCCACCTGTGGACGTCGGGCCCTCATACCACCCTCATGGAGTCTGTTTCTGACCGTTTGAGCAGACACATGCACATTTGTGGCCTGCTGGAGGTCATTTTGCAGGGCTCTGGCAGTGCTTCTCCTGCTCCTCCTTGCACAAAGGCGGAGGTAGCGGTCCTGCTGCTGGGTTGTTGCCCTCCTACGGCCTCCTCCACATCTCCTGATGTACTGGCCTGTCTCCTGGTAGCGCCTCCATGCTCTGGAAACTACGCTGACAGACACAGCAAACCTTCTTGCCACAGATCGCATTGATGTGCCATCCTGGATGAGCTGCACTACCTGAGCCACTTGTGTGGGTTGTAGACTCCGTCTCATGCTACCACTAGAGTGAAAGCACCGCCAGCATTCAAAAGTGACCAAAACATCAGCCAGGAAGCATAGGAACTGAGAAGTGGTCTGTGGTCCCCACCTGCAGAACCACTCCTTTATTGCGGGTGTCTTGCTAATTGCCTTCCACCTGTTGTCTATTCCATTTGCACAACAGCATGTGACATTTATTGTCAATCAGTGTTGCTTCCTAAGTGGACAGTTTGATTTCACAGAAGTGTGATTGACTTGGAGTTACATTGTGTTGTTTAAGTGTTCCCTTTATTTTTTTGAGCAGTGTATTTTGTACCAATTGAGAACTTTGGTCTAATTCCCTGAGATCTGGATCTTCTCTGGAAAATCATTATTTTAGTCTTTTTGGGATTTACTGCCAGGGCCCAGGTCTGGCAGTACTGCTCTAGCAGGTCCAGGCTCTGCTGTAGGCCAGGTGCTGTGGGGGTTTACTGCCAGGACCCAGGTCTGGCAGTACTGCTCTAGCAGGTCCAGGCTCTGCTGTAGGCCATGTGCTGTGGGGGTTTACTGCCAGGGCCCAGGTCTGGCAGTACTGCTCTAGCAGGTCCAGGCTCTGCTGTAGGCCATGTGCTGTGGGGGTTTACTGCCAGGGCCCAGGTCTGGCAGTACTGCTCTAGCAGGTCCAAGCTATGGGCCAGGTGCTGTGGGGGTTTACTGCCAGGACCCAGGTCTGGCAGTACTGCTCTAGCAGGTCCAGGCTCTGCTGTAGGCCATGTGCTGTGGGTGACAGCAGGCATAGGTCATCTGCGAAGAGTAGGCATTTAACCTCTGAATTGTGGAGACTAACACCAGGGGCTGAGGATTTTTCTAGAATAGTGGCCAATTCGTTAATGTAAATATTGAAGAGTGCAGGGCTCAGATTACAACCCTGGCGAAGGCCCCACCCCTGGTTAAATAATTCTGTTATTTTCTTGGAGTCCAATGGATTTTGATTGTCCTTTATAGCTTTTTCTAATCCATTCAACTTCTCATGAATTTTACATTGTTCTGCGTTTGTGTCAATTTGAATGGTGTTGTAGAGTGTTTTAAAATGGGTTGTCCATATGTCACCATTTTGTATCACTAATTCCTCTTGTTTAGATTTTTTAAACGTTTTTTCCAATTTTGCCAGAAGTTGTTTGTGTTTATGGACTCCTCAAGTAGTGTCAGCTGCTTGCTGGTGTACTGGGCTTTTTTGGTTCTGAGTGTACGTTTATAGAGTTTTAAAGTCTCACAGTAATGAAGGCGTAATTCACCATTATTTGGGTCTCTGTGCTTTTGGTTGGATAGTGTTGTAAGTTTCTTCCTTATAATTTTACAATCTGCATCAAACCAGTTGTCATCTGTGATCTTTTTTGTTTTGTTTTTTATCAATTTCAATTGTGCTTCTTTTGCCGTTTGCCTGAATATATAGTTGATGTTTCGTACTGCTAGATTGATGCCTTCTTTACTGTGTGAATGTGGTATCCAGAAAGTTATCTAAGAGTGTTTGGATATTTTGGTTCCAGGTTGCTTTCTGGTATTGTTCTGTGCTGTTTTGGGCCCATCTGTATGAATTTCTGATGTTGTACAGCTTACTGGGCTGTGAATGTGTGGTTGTTTCCATGTCTGTTATTTTGAGGAACAACGTAATTTGGCTGTGATCAGACAGAGGTTTTAGTGGCTTGACGGTGAATGAGCTGAGAGAGAAAGGGTCAATGTCTGTAATCATATAGTCTACTGTACTGTGGCCAAGGGGTGAGCAGTAGGTGAATCTCCCCAAAGAGCCCCCCCCGTAACCTACCATTGACAAAGTACAGACCCAGGCTTCTACAGAGCTGCAAAAGATCCCTTCCGTTGTTGTTGATGGTGCTGTAACTGTTGTTTCTATGGGGGAGATTAAGACAGTTAGAAACAGTATGGCCTGTAATAAAGCTGTCCCCTCGTGTGCTCGTTAGATCAGGTAGTGTTCCTGTGCGCGCATTTGTGTCTCCACAGATGAGCACATTTCCCTGGTCCTGGAAATGGCACGTCTCTTCCTCAAGGCTGGGGAAGATCTCCTCTGAGTAATATGGGGATTCTGAGGGGGGCATATATATTGTGCAAAGGAACACATCTTTTTCTGTCAGTACAAGTTCTTTTTTTAGTTTTAACCAAATGTGATATTTACCAATTTTGAGGGGATTAATTCGATTTTGTAGTTCGGATTTGTACCAAATGATCAGTCCTCCAGAGTCTCTGCCTCTATTGACAGAGCTGTGTTTCTGTGATGGCACAATGACCTCTCTGTAGCCTGTGGGACAGTGAGTGACAACGTCAGCCTTACACCATGTCTCCTGCAGAATGATGACGTCAACATCTTTAAGACTTTTGTTGAGCTCCAGTGTTACTCTTCAGTCTGAAGGTTGATGAGTTTAGACCCTGAATGTTCCACATGCTAACTGATAGGTTGATGAGTTTAGACCCTAAATGTTCCACATGCTAACTGATAGGTTGATGAGTTTAGACCCTGAATGTTCCACATGCTAACTGATAGGTTGATGAGTTTAGACCCTGAATGTTCCACATGCTAACTGATAGGTTGATGAGTTTAGGCCCTGAATGTTCCACATGCTAACTGATAGTGATTTCATGTTGCAGAAAGAAAGAATAGCAGTCAGAAATACAGTAACTACTAACTACTAAGTTGTTAAGAGATAAACAGGATAACAGTTAACATTCTTTCTGTTATATATATAAATATTCCTATTAATTGAACAGGTCAATTCTAGTACAATAGGTGTGTGTGTGTGTGTGTGTGTGTGTGTGTGTGTGTGTGTGTGTTTAGTGAAGATGTATTGGAGGAGCTGTTTAATCTCACTTAATCCTACAGGGTTCTCCTGTCCTCTGACGACCTCTGACGACCTCTGTGTAGCTGCGCTGGTCCTGCTGTTGGGCCCTGTGGAGTGGAGGGGGGCCAGGTCTGGGCCGTGGGGCTTCCTCTCTGGTCTGGTAGAGGTGGTGGTCTGGTGTGGGGTAGTAGGCTGGGCCCGGTCCGGTCTGGTTAAGCCGATGGAAGTGGTGATGCTCTGGGGGTGGGTGGGGCCTGTGGGGTGCGCTGGGTCTGGTGTGGCGTTGAAGGGGCCTGGGGCACCTTGGTAGTGCAGTGGTCTGGTAGGGGTCTCTGGGTGGTCCTCTGTCCAGTGCGGCATGGGGTGTTTGTCTACCAAGTGCCACATCCTTTAGAGACTCTCTCTCTCTCTCTCTCTCTCTCTCCCTCTCTCTCTCCAGGGGCTCTCTCTCTCTCCAGTCTCTCTCTCTCTGTCTCCAGTCCCTCTCCAGTCTCTCTCCCTCCCTCTCTCTCTCTCTCCAGTGTCTCTCTCTCCCTCTCAATCTCTCTCCCTCTCTCTCCAGTCTCTCTTTCTCTCTCCCTCTCTCTCCAGTCTCTCTCTCCAGTCTCTCTCTCTCTCTCCAGTGTCTCTCTCTCTCTCTCCAGTGTCTCTCTCTCTCTCTCCAGTCTCTCTCTCTGTCTCCCTCTTTCTCGACTGTCTCTCTCTCCCTCTCTCCAGTCTCTCTCTATCTCTCTCCAGTTTCTCTCTCTCTCTCCCTCTCCAGTCTCTCTCTCTCCCCAGTCTCTCTCTCTAACCTCACTCTCTTTCTCCAGTCTCTCGCTCTCGTCTCTCTCTAACCTTGCTCTCTTATTAAACAGCTTCTATTAAGTTGTTAGGAGAGAGTAACGTAGTAGTAGTAAGGATTGTGTGGGACTCAATATCCTTTCTCTCCCTGTCATCCTGTCTCCTCATCCTTTCTCCTGTTCATTCCCATGTGTAGCCTATGTTTCTAATGGCAGAATGTTGTACTCTGAACAAACTGCTTTGCTAACTAAAGTTAAGATATTCTTCTGCTAGACAGGATGTTTCATTGACACATGCCTCCAGTTTTACCTAGTGATGTTCTTACTGTGACTTTGTTATAAAACAGCCTACTGGGGATGAAGTGGTCCAGATTAAAATGGCCTTTTTGGGAAAACGATCAAAGTATTGTCTTATTTGCTTTGGAATTTTAACACGTCGGTGACCTCATTTGCAGTAAATGATATTTCCTGGTGTAGGCATAACCCAAGGAATAGTAACAGTTAATATTCTTTAAAGGATTACATACATTTTTTTTAACCTTCAATTGCACAAGGTCCAACCCCTCCCTTCTGCTTTTAACCCAACCCCTCTGAATCGGAGAGGTGCGGGGGACTGCCAGATTGGGCGCCCGGGAAGCTGTTGTTGGGGGGGGGGAGTTACCTGCCTTGCTCAAGGGCACAACGACAGATGTTTCACTCTGTCGACTAGCCTATTGGTCTAAAGATGATGTGACTAGCCTATTGGTCTAAAGATGATGTGACTAGTCTATTGGTCTAAAGATGATGTGACTAGCCTATTGGTCTAAAGATGATGTGACTAGCCTATTGGTCTAAAGATGATGTGACTAGTCTATTGGTCTAAAGATGATGTGACTAGTCTATTGGTCTAAAGATGATGTGACTAGCCTATTGGTCTAAAGATGATGTGACTAGCCTATTGGTCTAAAGATGATGTGACTAGCCTATTGGTCTAATGATGATGTGACTAGTCTATTGGTCTAAACATGATGTGACTAGCCTATTGGTCTAAAGATGATGTGACTAGCCTATAGGTCTAAAGAGATACATTCATACGTTGATCAAGGAATAAACAGCCCGTCTCTTTATGAAAGGAAAGTTCATATCCAGCACTTGAACTTGAAGAAGTCCTGCAGATCCTTGTCTTCCACTGATTTATCATGTATCCCTGCATACACTCTCTTTAGAAGGCTGCTCATGAACTTCCCTTCAAGGATGTCGATGTATTTCTCAAGGCAACCTTCACATACAAACAAACAAACAAACAAACAAACAAACAAACAAACAAACAACACAATCTGATGAGGCTGAAGCATTACCCTTAACATTCACTAATATTATTTATACAATTTTAAGTAGTAAGACTTTTTGAAGAGAATACAGTAAGAGATTGTATTTAAAAAAGACATCCTTCCCTTTAGCGTCTGCCTACTATACAGATGTAGGATCTTAATTTGATCACCCTGTTGCAGGAAATTTGCTGCACCGCAGGAAAATGCTAACTTGTAGTGTATTCTAGGTTTAAAAAGGCTTTTAGAGATACTGTATTAAACTTCCACTTTAAAATTTCAGCCTTGATTTGGCCAAACAAAAAAATTTATGTGTCACAGGCGTCGTCGTGAACAGACCAAGGCCCAGCGTGTTGAGTGCTCATCTTGTATTTTTGAATGAAAAAAAAAGCACTTCACAAAGAAAAACAAACGACAGCCAAACAGTTCTGTCAGGTATCCTAACATACTAAACAGAAAACAACCACCCACAAAACCCAAAGGAAAAACAGGCTGCCTAAGTATGGCTTCCAATCAGAGACAACGAAAGACACCTGCCTCTGATTGGAAACCATACTCGGCCAAACATGGAAAACGAAACATAGAAATAGAAAACTAGAACAAATTCCCCTAGAAATAAACAAACCCCAAAACACACAAAACAACCCCCCTGCCACGCCCTGACCATTCTACTAAGGCAAAATACCCTTTTACTGGTCAGGACGTGACAGTATGAACCCCTACAAAAATGTTAATTAACTATAATCCTCACAATAATTCACATTTCCTGTTGCTGCAGGATTATTTTCCTGCTGTGAGAAACTGGTCAAATTAAGATCGTACATCTGTATTTAATTTCTCTTCCAAATGTTCTATTTCTGTATTTGCATACAGGAAGGAGGGCTCAGTTCAATCCGTATAGCAGAAGATCCGTGTTATAGCTCGTTTAAAATTTTAAAGGCAATGTTCCTGCATTCACGCTAAACACCGACAAAAATGACGGCTCATCCTGAAATTACCTTAATTTCAACGCAAATCTTCTGCGATACTGCAGCAATACGGATTTAATCCTGCTCTATTAATTGGGACAGAAAAGTGGATCCTGGGCATGTGAGAATATGGGTCACGAATTATGAGAATACATCTATAAATCACACACTGTCTTCTTACATTTACATTTTAGTCATTTAGCAGACGCTCTTATCCAGTAGTGAATGCATACATTTCATTTAATGTCATACATTTATTTTTTATTTTTATATTTATTTTTTTCCCGTACTGGCCCCCTGTGGGAATCGAACCCACAACCCTGGCGTTGCAAACACCATGCTCTACCAACTGAGCTACAGGATAAATATTTTGAGTACATTTCTGATTTGAGTCTTGAGCTAAAAAAGTTTAAAGAACCATTGTATGATCTAAAAACCATCTGATGCAAGATGGTTCCAAGACGGTTCCAAGGAAAATATAACTCACCCAGGCCCATGACTTTCCCGTAGGCGATGAGGTTGTGTCCCAGCTCTGGGTGCTCGTAGAGGCCTTGTTTCATCAGGATGCGTACGATCTCTCCAGTGATGAAGGCGTCGTCAAAGTTCTGCTCTGAGACGGGCTTCAGGGGGAACCGACAGTACACCTCTACAGCAGCCAGGGGGTCTGACTGCCCCAGCATCTCTGCCAGCTCAATG
The DNA here is from genome assembly GCF_901001165.1 of Salmo trutta. NCBI lineage: Eukaryota > Metazoa > Chordata > Actinopteri > Salmoniformes > Salmonidae > Salmo > Salmo trutta. The sequence continues at coordinate 42,184,938 of NC_042966.1, read as the reverse complement.
TACGCATCGTGGACCTGTTGATCAATCACAGTCCACCAATTCATTCATCAATCTACCAATGAAAATCAATCACATTGTATTTGAAAGGTGTTTACCAATATTCTAGACACAACCTGGACTTAACTAAACATATTCTAGATACAACCTGGACTTAACTAAACATATTCTAGACACAACCTGGACTTAACTAAACACAGCTGGGGAGTGCAACAGTTGGAGAGCACAGGAAGAACACTCCAGACTGACCAGTCATTGGATGGAGCTAACAATAACAGGAAGAACACTCCAGACTGACCAGTCATTGGATGGAGCTAACAATAACAGGAAGAGCTTTACTAGCTGTATAATAACTGCTAGTAATATGTGACCTCTGGTGCCATGGTGATGACCTCCTGGTAGAGCTGGCGTGCCTGGTCGTGGCTGTCTGCGGAGCGGGAGAGGGCGCGGGCCAAGCCGAGGCGAGGGGCATGGGATCGACGGTTCAACAGAGCTTTGGGGAAAACGTTGCCACTCTCTGCCACAGCTGATTCTGTAGTCATAGAGACACAACCCACAGACGGAGCAATCGGTTCCAAATGGAGAAATACTAAGTAGCCCACACACAGCAAATGACACAATCAATGAAATGAATAGTGGGCTAAACCCAATAGCGCTCCCCAGTGTTACTAGGCCAAAGACTGGATACCCTTGAGTATAATTGCTACCCTGGTTGGTAGCCTACCTTCTGTGGGCCCAGGTTTGGCTGGGCTTGGGGAGCAGTCTGGTTTAGACTTGCTGGGGGAGATGAGCTGAGTCTTGGAGCTGCTGGGCTTGGCAGGGCCAAGGGTTTTGGCTGCTCCACCTTGCCCCCTGCTGAGTACAAACAGAAACTACTTGGATTAGGGTTGGGCTCAATTTCCATTTCAATTAAAACAATTCAGACTGGAATTTCAGAATACTTCCTGAAATGACTGAATTTAAATATCATTTTACGCAACCCTGACTGGGAAAACTAATGATTGATAAAACAACACACGTGTCCAAAAGCATGTCGTTCCCATTCCTTCCAATACCTCGCTTACTAGGCCGTGTTCTACATCAAATACTGGAAGCCTTAAAAGCAGGCAGAAGAAGGCGTTTACAGTCAGGGGAGGTGCATCTGCAGCAACAGAAATCAGCGACTGCGTAACATTTATGCTCTTCAACACGTCTAAAGTCTATCTGACTGACCTGGCAGTAGAGACGGTGTTTTTGGCTAGAGGGGCAGTCTTGGCTCCTCTCGTGGGGGTCTTGGCTGCAGCCGCAGTGCCCCCTCTAGCAGGACCTCCCATGCCACGCCCACATCCTCTCCCGGCAGCCACTGCAGTGTCAGAAGGCCCAGAGCCACCCCCGCCCGCTCCCTGGATGGCTGTCTCCTTGTCTGCTGCCAGCCTGTCCTGCCACCACTGCTGCTCTGAGGGAGGGGGGAGGGATGGCACAAGGCTCAGTTGCATATATCAACGTGCGCACACACACACACACACACACACACACACACTTCATTAATATCCCCCCACACACACTTCATTAATATCCTCACACACACACACACACACACACACACACACACACACACACACACACACACACACACACACACTTCATTAATATCCACACACACACACACTTCATTAATATCCACACACACACACTTCATTAATATCCACACACACACACACACTTCATTAATATCCACACACACACACACTTCATTAATATCCACACACACACACACTTCATTAATATCCCCACACACACACACTTCATTAATATCCCCACACACACACTTCATTAATATCCCCACACACACACACTTCATTAATATCCCCACACACACACACTTCATTAATATCCACACACACACACTTCATTAATATCCACACACACACACTTCATTAATATCCACACACACACACTTCATTAATATCCACACACACACACACACTTCATTAATATCCACACACACACACACTTCATTAATATCCACACACACACACACTTCATTAATATCCACACACACACACACACACTTCATTAATATCCACACACACACACACTTCATTAATATCCACACACACACACACACTTCATTAATATCCACACACACACACACTTCATTAATATCCACACACACACACACACACACACACACACACACACACACACACACACACACACACACACTTCATTAATATCCCCACACACACACAGAAGCATGTACACACACACACACACTATTTGTCTTACTGGTGAGCTGTGTGGGTGGCTCTCCGCTCTGAGGTTTGTCCTCCAGTTCGATGCTTGCCTGGAAGCTGAGGCAGGCGTTGGCAATGGCTCCCTCTAACCTCTGGGCGCCATGGTCGTTGTCACACTGAGCCAGCTGGGCCAGCCCCAGGAGGCACAGCGCGTGGCCGTCACGAGGAGCCGTTACCACGGCAACCTGGCAGACCTGGACACCGCCGATGGGAGTTTTTGTTTGTTTGTTTGTTTGCAACACACCACAGTCAAATCAAAAGATCAAGATCAAAGTGACTGATGAGCGATGGGGAAAATATGAGACGACACCACACAGATCCAGGATCAGATGACTCTAACCCTCAATCTTATTCTGGGGATGGAAGAATATCTGATGCAGTATCAGTAGGTAAGGCAACGTTTCTCAAATCATGTCCTGAAGACCCCAAGGGGTATTTTTTATTTTTTTGTTGCACGAGCACACCAACTGATTCATATAGTCAAAGCTTGATGATAAATAGATTTATAGATGATTTAATTCAGCGTGTGTACCCCTTGGGGTCCCCAGGACCATGTTTGGGAAACACTGGGTTAGGGTCAACTTCTCCAGTCTAACCTTCTCCTGCATGTCCAGCAGCTCCCTGCAGGCGGGGATGGAGGTGAGGCGGATCAGACCTGTGAGAGCCTGACATCTCTTGGTCACCCAGGCCTGTCTCTCTGTCTCTCCCTGCTTGCCCTGACCCTGGGTTAACCCAGCAGCCTTCTTTTGCTGAATGAGGCTCTGGAGGAGGGCAAAGTGGGCATCTAGCAACACCCACTCCAGCTGCTGAGCCACCTGGTCCCGACACACGCACCGACACACACCGCGGGCTGCCAGCACCACAACACTGTTATGGGGGTGTAAAGGAAGATGGGTACAAACACACACACACACACACACACACACACACACACACACACACACATTAAGACAGACCAGAATTGTTCTAGTTTCCTGCATATATACTTAAATTCTGTCCTCAACAGAGGTAGGAGTGTGGATAGAAAAACAGCCAGTATCTGGTGTGACCACCATTTGCCTCATGCAGCGCGACACATCTCCTTTTCATAGAGTTTTTTTATTTTATTTTATTTCACCTTTATTTAACCAGGTAGGCTAGTTGAGAACAAGTTCTCATTTACAACTGCGACCTGGCCAAGATAAAGCAAAGCAGTGAGACAAAAACAACAACACAGAGTTACACATAAACAAACGTACTGTCAATAACACAATAGAAAAATCTATATACAGTGTGTGCAAATGTCGAAGAGTAGGGAGGTAAGGCAATAAATAGGCCATAGTTGTGAAATAATTACATTTTAGCATTAATACTGGAGTGATAGATGTGCAGATGATGATGTGCAAGTAGAGATACTGGGGTGCAAAAGAGCAAGAAGATAAGTAACAATATGGGGATGAGGTAGTTGGGTGGGCTATTTACAGATGGGCTATGTACAGGTACAGTGATCGGTAAGCTGCTCTGACAGCTGATGCTTAAAGTCAGAGTAGGAGATATAAGACTCCAGCTTCAGTGATTTTTGCAATTCGTTCCAGTCATTGGCAGCAGAGAACTGGAAGGAAAGGCGGCCAAAGGAAGTGTAGGCTTTGGGGATGACCAGTGAAATATACCTGCTGGAGTGCGTGCTACGGGTGGGTGCTGCTATGGTGACCAGTGAGCTGAGATAAGGCGGGGCTTTACCTAGCATAGATTTATAGATGACCTGGAGCCAGTGGGTTTGGCTATAAATATGTAGCGAGGGCCAGCCAACGAGAGCATACAGGTCGCAGTGGTGGGTAGTTTATGTGGCTTTGGTGACAAAACGGATGGCAATGTGATAGACAAGTTGATCAGGCTGTTGATTGTGGCCTGTGGAATGTTGCTCCCCCATCCTCTTCAATGGCTGTGCGAAGTTGCTGGATATTGGCAGGTACTGGAACATGCTGTCGTACACATGATCCAGAGCATTCCAAACATGTTTAATAACTGACATGTCTGGTGAGTATGCAGGCCATGGAAGAACTGGGTGATTTTCAGCTTCCAAGAATTGTGTACAGATCCTTGCGACATGGGGCCGTGCATTATCATGCTGAAACATGAGGTGATGGCGACGGATGAAAGGCACGACAATGGGCCTCAGGATCTCTTCACAGTATCCCTGTGCATTCAAATTGCCATTGATAAAATGCAATTGTGTTTGTTGTCCATAACTTATGCCTGCCCATACCATAACCCCACCTCCACCATGGGGCCCATACCATAACCCCACCTCCACCATGGGGCCTATACCATAACCCCACCTCCACCATGGGGCCCATACCATAACCCCACCTTGGGGCACTCTGTTCACAACGTTGACATCAGCAAACCGCTCACCCACACGACGCCATACACGCTGTCTGCCATCTGCCCGGTACAGTTGCAACCTGGATTAATCCGTGAAGAGAACACTTCTCCAGCGTGCCAGTGGCCATCAAAGGTGAGGGTTTGCCCACCGAAGTCAGTTACGACGCTGAACTGCAGTCAGGTCAAGACCCTGGTGAGGATGACGAGCACGCAGATGAGCTTCCCTGAGACGGTTTCTGACAGTTTGTGGAGAAATTCTTCAGTTGTGTAAACCCACAGTTTCATCAGCTGTCTGGATGGCTGGTCTCAGACAAACCCACAGTTTCATCCACTGTCTGGGTGGCTGGTATCAGACAAACCCACAGTTTCATCAGCTGTCCGGGTGGCTGGTATCAGACAAACCCACAGTTTCATCAGCTGTCTGGGTGGCTGGTCTCAGACAAACCCACAGTTTCATCAGCTGTCTGGGTGGCTGGTATCAGACAATACCACAGGTGAAGAAGCTGGATGTGGAGGTCCTTGGTTGGCGTGGTTACATGTGGTCTGCGGTCGTGAGATCAGTTGGATGTGCTGCCAAACTCTCTAAAACGAGGTGGCTTATGGTAGAGAAATTAACATTCAATTATTTGGCAACAGCTCTGATGGACATTCCTGCAGTCAGCATGCCAATTACACGCTCCCACAAAACATGAGACATCGGTGGCATTGTGTTGTGTGACACAAATGCACATTTTAGAGTGGCCTTTTATCGTCCCAAGAACAAGGTGCACCTGTGTAATGATCATGCTGTTGAATCAGCGTCTTGATATGCCACACCTGTCAGGTGGATGGATTTATCTTGGCAAATGAGAAATGTTCACTAACAGGGATGTAAACAAATTTATGCACACAATTTGAGAGAAATAAGCTTTTTGTACATATTAAATATTTCTGGATTTTTTATTTATTTTAGCTCATGAAGCATGGGACCAACATTTCCGTGTTTATATTTTAGTTCAGTATACATACATAGAGACTTGGCAAGACAGAACAAAGAGATTTGAAATCAGGCAAGCAATATAAAACTCACGTGTGATAGACCTGCTCTGCGCTCATTGGTTTCTGAGAGAGAGTGTTCTTCTGGTGGAGGAGGGCACCAAGGGTGAGGCAGCCACGCAGGAACTGTGTTCTCACACTGGACAGAGGGTCTGTCGCGCTCTGCTCCAAACCACTGAGTTCATGTCACGGCAGGAAAAAAGGGGACCTTTTAGCTTACAAAGGAACACTGACTGCACATCATGTAGAAGTATACTTTAGGAAGTCTGTAAATCAAGCTACTCTCTCTCGATCCCGATCTCTGTCTTGCGCGCGCACACATACACATACACACACAAACACACACCTGTATACACACACACACACACACACCTGTAGTTGTTCTCTGTGTTGCAGTACTGTGCTATAACATGCTCCAGGCCTTGTTGTAAAAACAGAGCTGCCTCCTTCTCCACAGCCTCTGAGGCTTCCTCCTGTAGCAGTAGAGCCAGACCTGTGAAGAACCTGCCCACACACACACACACGTTCATGAGTTGCCTACCCCTGGCAATGTGACCAATAGGGCCAACCCAGGTCTCCTGCATGCTACAGATTTGTCGTAGCCCGCTGAGCTAAAGCCAAGGACTTAGCTTGAGGAGTTAAAGCAAGTCTGGTTCCCAGAACCAACTGCGTTAAACATACTACAGTGTGTGCTGACCTAAGTGCTGGCTGTGAGGGCCGCAGGGCCAGTCCGGTCTGCAGGTGCTGCAGTGCCTCCGTGTTCCTCTTCTGCAGCAGCAGCATACGCCCCACATGGAGATTGTACTCCCAGAAGTCCTGGTTCAGCGACCAGGCATCCAGGTACTTCAGCAGGGCCCGGTGAATACAGCTCTCTTCGTCCCCTACGCCCGCACTGCCTTCCTGAGGTACAAGGGCAGGAACGTCAACCCCCAGTCTGGGTCTGCACCAACAGCGCTCAAACGTAATCTTGAACTAACTGATCATTCTGTTCTATAATTGATTTGAATGGGGCTGTTCCTCCGGGAGCCAGCCAGGTCGAGTGATCTCTGTGCCGCTCTACTTACTCCGAGATCAATGAGTGAGAGATCAAAGCCGTTCAGAGGCCCTTCACAGGCTGTTCAAATGTCACACATCAACTGGGTCCCACATCCATTGGATGTCTCTCTGACATTATAGCAATACATAGATTCATCTCAATGGTCCCTACCAGGTCCCTGATACTATAATACCTAGTCCCTGATACTATAATACCTAGTCCCTGATACTATATTACCTAGTCCCTGATACTAGAATACCTAGTCCCTGATACTAGAATACCTAGTCCCTGATACTAGAATACCTAGTCCCTGATACTAGAATACCTAGTCCCTGATACTAGAATACCTAGTCCCTGATACTAGAATACCTAGTCCCTGATACTAGAATACCTAGTCCCTGATACTATATTACCTAGTCCCTGATACTATATTACCTAGTCCCTGATACTATATTACCTAGTCCCTGATACTATATTACCTAGTCCCTGATACTATATTACCTAGTCCCTGATACTATATTACCTAGTCCCTGATACTATATTACCTAGTCCCTGATACTAGAATACCTAGTCCCTGATACTAGAATACCTAGTCCCTGATACTGGAATACCTAGTCCCTGATACTATATTACCTAGTCCCTGATACTATATTACCTAGTCCCTGATACTATATTACCTAGTCCCTGATACTATATTACCTAGTCCCTGATACTATATTACCTAGTCCCTGATACTAGAATACCTAGTCCCTGATACTAGAATACCTAGTCCCTGATACTGGAATACCTAGTCCCTGATACTGGAATACCTAGTCCCTGATACTGGAATACCTAGTCCCTGATACTAGCATACCTAGTCCCTGATACTAGCATACCTAGTCCCTGATACTAGCATACCTAGTCCCTGATACTAGCATACCTAGTCCCTGATACTATATTACCTAGTCCCTGATACTAGAATACCTAGTCCCTGATACTACAATACCTAGTCCCTGATACTAGAATACCTAGTCCCTGATACTAGAATACCTAGTCCCTGATACTAGAATACCTAGTCCCTGATACTAGCATACCTAGTCCCTGATACTAGCATACCTAGTGCCTGATACTGGAATACCTAGTCCCTGATACTGGAATACCTAATCCCTGATACTAGAATACCTAGTCCCTGATACTAGAATACCTAGTCCCTGATACTAGAATACCTAGTCCCTGATACTAGAATACCTAGTCCCTGATACTAGAATACCTAGTCCCTGATACTAGAATACCTAGTCCCCTGATACTAGAATACCTAGTCCCTGATACTAGAATACCTAGTCCCTGATACTAGAATACCTAGTCCGTGATACTATATTACCTAGTCCCTGATACTAGCATACCTAGTCCCCTGCTGAAAAAAGGTTTGAATACCACTTTCTCAATATAGATCTTTGTAATTGTATGTATGGTGTCTCTGACCTTGCCTGCCTTCTTGGAGAGGAAGATGAACAGGGTCTGGATGTAGTCTGCCTTGCCCGACTGGCCCTGCTCTTTCAGCTGGTGGTACTCTGTGTCTAGGGCCTGTAGCTGGTTCTCCATGGTAGGCGTGCCAGGGAAGCCATGCAGCTTACACACAGCCAGGATGTCATCCTGACGCGCCGTGTACTTGGCACTGCTTAGGTCCTCAACGTCCCCATCAGCCTGGAGGAGGAAACAGAAGAAGAAGAAGAAGAAAATGCACTGAGTCATACACATATTCAAATTGGTCATGTTTTGGAGTAAAGGGTGCGTTATACAGGAACAGGGTTTGGTAGGTTATTTTCTAAATGTAAACCATTACAGTTACTAGTTACTTGTCCAAAATAGTAATCAGTAACCTAACTTTTGGATTAATTAAACTCAGTAGTGTAATCTGATTACTTTCAGTCAGTGGCGACCCGTTATTCAGGGAAGGCAGGGCAGAGCCTGTTCTGAGCCTCACATTATTTGGGGGGCTTGCCTGTTCTGAGCCTCACATTATTTGGGGGGCTTGCCTGTTTTTTATTTGGGGGGGCTTGCCTGTTTTCAATTATATAATTGAGTTAATAAAGCTCCATACAAACATGGTCTCTTTTGTGTTTTCTTGGTTAAGGCAACTCGAAAATACAGGTGTTTCACTCTAGCTCAGTGCTTTCTGTGGTCGTGGGGCAAGCCAGCAGAAAATACGGAATGTTGTGCCGTGATTGGTTCAGTGTTCTGTCACTCATGGGGACACTACGTCACCGCCAAGTCTGTTGGTAGAGCTCGAAAATTCTAGCTCCTTGTGTGCTGCCATAGAGTTACATTAGAAGTGCCCATCCAAGAAGGCTCTAGGTCATTGGCCACAGATAAAATGATGTCAATTCATGTTATATGTACAGCAGCTTTGACTGGACAGATCATGTCAACATCATACTTTCAAAATCTTAGCTAGCAGTCATCATCATGAATCAAGTTGACAATCTACTGGCAAATCCTTTTTAATCATTGTCATATATAGAGAAATAATGAAGAGAAATATAGATAAAATGTATTGGTGTTAATCGGCCATTGGACATAAACATTACACAACAAGTTGGAAATCGCAAATTCAACAATGAGTGGTTTGGCCCTGCGATAGACTAGCGTCCTGTCCAGGGGACTGTACATCAAGCTGCCTCACGCTACAGAATTAGGAGATTGGCCCATAGGGCAGGAGCCTTTCTGGCTTGGCCAAGGCTTACTTACTTTCCTCCTCAGTCCGTACATCTCTGCTGCATAGTGTTGCTCCTCCAGGGCCAGCCCCAGGAGGAAGTGGAGTCTGGGGTCTCGGGGCTTGAGCTTGATGGCTGAGGCATAATGGACAGCAGCCTGCTCCAGACAGTCCAGAGGAGACTGACCATCCTCATACTGCAGCAGGTCACCTGGGTAGGTCCGGTACACACACACACACACACACACACACACACACACACACACACACACGCACACGCATACGAACACACACACATGATGAGGAAAAGGGTATTCCGTGCCAGCCTAATTTTTACTTTCACTTGTGAAAGATCGCCTGCATCTTTTTGCATGAAATATTAAATGGGTGTAAATTGCTTCTGCAATATCTACCCTGTCACTTTACATTGTTGTCAAGCCCTTTGCATCCCAGAGGAAAATAAAGAGCTTCTATTTTAACACACATGAGGGAAGTATCGCCACCGCTCATGTTCTTTTACAGCCTTTTACACTCTAGTACAATCTAAGCCTCCCTCTCTAACTATGGCTTCATAGCCCTGATACACCAAAGGGTCGTTCCACCTCAAAAAGCACAAGAAAGAGTATTTGGACTCCCACCATCTCAGATTGGTCTAAAACTTTCTGTCGTGACAAAAAAAAAAGAAAGAGATTAGTAACCCTGTAATATTATTTTGTTGGAATATAATTTCATCTCTGAGAAATTAAGCTAATTGATTGAATGCAAATGGGCCATTTTAATGTTATAGGATTCATATAATAGTCAATAAATATATTACCGAACATTCCAATTGGGACCAAACTTTTTTTATAACAATGAGTAAGACATGAGAAATCCAAAGGAATTGTCAAAACCCACTGGGCAAGGATGTCAATTCAATATCTATTCCACAGTGGTTCAACATAATTTCATTGAAATGACGTGGAAACAACGTTGATTGAACCAGTGTGTGCCCAGTGAGAAGCCACCCACGGACCCCCCCCCCCCCCTCTACACCAACAACGAGTACACAGGAAGGAACCCAATATGTAATTTAGTCATTTGAGTAAACTATCCTTTCAGCATCGGGATTCTTAAAGAAAGAAATAAAACACCTAACAGCAGGAACAGCACCATCTAGTGGTCAGAACCTGGAAATATCAGGATGTAAGACCTAACAACGTAAACGTAACATCACCAAATTCACTGAGAATACATTTCATAGTATGAAGAAACAATACTCCAAGCAGCAGCTCCATACTACTAGTCAGACAGGGAGAACTGATACAGTATACTGGTTGTTGGGGTGGGATTGGTGTGGGGCGTCCGTGAGTGGCTTTTAAAAAAAATGTGGGATTCCTCATGTCTTACTCATTGTTAGAAACAAGTTTGGTCCACAATTGGATGTTAGGTAATATATTCATTGACTATTATATGAATCCTATACATTAAAATGGCCAATGTGGGTGCAATCAATTAGCTTAATTTCTTCAAAGATCAAATGACATTTTAACAAAATAATGTTGCAGGAATGCTAACTTTATCTGTTTCTAACGACAGAAAAGATTTCAGAACAATCTGAGATGGTCGGTGTCATAGCTTGCTGAAATTACATGGAATGACCCCAGTGGACTGACCCCAGTGGACTGACCCCAGTGGAATGACCCCAGTGGAATGACCCCAGTGGAATGACCCCAGTGGAATGACCCCAGTGGAATGACCCCAGTGGACAGATCCCAGTGGACCGACCCCAGTGGACAGATCCCAGTGGACCGACCCCAGTGGACAGACCCCAGTGGACAGACCCCAGTGGACTGACCCCAGTAGACTGACCCCAGTAGAATGACCCCAGTGGACTGACCCCAGTGGACTGACCCCAAAGCCACACGTTCTAAATGAATAATCAGCACGATAGAAAAGAGGAAACTGGTGCTTGTTTCCCTAGACTTCTTGCACTTTGAACTCTGAAAGACCCTTTACTGTTCCTCCTTCAAGACCATCATGGAAGACTGTTAAGGTGGCTTTGAATTGTTTTTGGAATTACATCCCTTTTCACTCCGGATTTCTTCCAGGTCACCGAATCTAACTGTCTGTCACAGAGTCTGTATTACAAGAGCAAGAACACTGTATATTTTCAACACATGACCTGGTACAGACATATCGCTTGTTCTCAAGTTTGTGAGTTAAGAATTAGATTTCAGAATGAGGACCAACGAGTCATATTCAACACTTCTCTGATATCACTTCTCAGATTCAGTGATTAGTCAGGAACAAGTGGACAAAAAAAAGACAAACAGTAACTTGAGTGTCCTGCATCATGTCTGGATAGGCCCTTGACGCTAATGCTAACTAGCCTCTCTTCATGTATTTTTCAATAAGCAAGGCTAATTCGCTATGCTAACGCTAACTAGCCTCTCTTTGTGTATTTTTCCAATGGGCAAGGCTAATCTGCTATGCTCACAGAGGTTTGGTTTAGCTGCATTGGATGGAAACTCTTACCGACCTGGTTTGGGCAGACGCTCTCTGTAGCGTTTCAGATTGTCCTCGGCCAGGGAACACAGATTATCGACACTATCCTGTCCTATTGCCTTTTGAAGTCTCTTCTCCCAGTTATGCACCTGTGGAGAACAAAGGAAATATCCTCACTTATGCAGAATGAATGATGCTTCATCAGCAACACAATAGCAGAGAATCTATCTAATGAGATGACAAAGGTTTGAACAATCTTAGCAACAACGATGATAGCGAATAGAGCAAGATATGAAAACTAGGCAACGCTTTACAATATTTCAATTCTCTGTAGGACAGCAATTATGTAAATACCTTGTATCAGTGAGTAATCCATAACTAGAGTGTTGCACTGTAATTACTTAGCTTTAGTAATTTTCAAAGTCTAAACCTCTATCATAGGTAACCATATGTAAAGTGTTCTTATTACCTCCAAGATGTGTTTGGTCTCTATCTCCAAGCAGGTCGAGGATGCAAAATGCTTCTTATACCAGCTTGTCTCAGTGACGTCCTGAAAGAAAGGTACATTTAAAGCTGAAATCCACATAAGTGGAAACTATTCCACTATTCAACCCAGCACATACAGTATGTTATGTTATTGTTTTTGTTTTGATGGAGAGGAGAGGAGGAGAGGAGGATGAGGAGGAGAGGATGAGGAGGAGGAGGAGAGGAGGAGGATGAGGAAAGGATGAGGAGGAGGAGAGGATGAGGAGGAGGAGAGGAGGAGGAGAGGAGGAGTAGCATACATTGGGGTGGCAGGTAGCCTAGTGGTTAGAGCGTTAGGTCAGTAACAGAAAGGTTGCTAGATCGAATCCCCGAGCTGACAAGGTAAAAATCTGTCGTTCTGCCCCTGAACAAGGCAGTTTAACCCACTGTTCCCCGGTAGGCTGTCATTGTAAATAAGAATTTGTTCTTAACTGACTTGCCTAGTTACATAAAGGTTAAATAAAGGTTAAATAGAAATCCAGCATCATGTTAAAAACAACGTCCAGTACATATTCTGCTGTTTTGTCAATGATGTCAGAGGGGGGGGGGGGGGGGGGGGGAACAGTGTAAGTTGTTTAAAGGTATTTTTTGTTGTTGTTGTAATATCTCAAACAGACGTGGAAGTTTCACCATTACGTATTCCAGCATTAAGATTGCATTAATAAGGGATTAAGATTACATGAATATTTCATACAGACATGCAATGCGGCAAGTTTTATTACGGGACGGTCATTTGGTTAAAGCACTTCAACCTACAGGCTGAAACGTACCTGAGGTAAGCACCAATGTTAAAGCACGAGAAGAGCCTAGATAACGATGGCTGTGATTTCAGTCCTCTGCACATACGTGTGCGCGCACACACACACAGACACACAGACACACACACACACACGTCAATGTTTCATGCTGACCTTTTGGTCCAGGTCCGCTGAGGGTTTGTGTGGACACTCCAGTGCATGTGACCCCACTTCAGCCAGTTTCATCACACTCTCACATCCTTTGAAGAGGTAACAGAGACATACCATGATTAATGACAAACACACAGTAGATGTGGTTCCTTCTCTAACTGCTGATTAGCTGATATTGATATGAGTGAAATTCGAACATTACAACATTCTTTCAATATAATAAATAATCTTATTTGAGAAAGTAATCATCGTTCTGGCTTGTGACAGTGTACCTCGGTATGCAAAGAAGCACTTGACCAGGGCAGAAGACATGGTCTTGTCCAGATCGTGTTCCAGAACCTTCCATCTGTCTCCGAGGGGACACTCGTTTAGCGGGTCGACCTTCGACCTTCTCGCCAGCATGTCAATGTAGGGGGCTGAGAACAGGTGCTGTGGATCACTGCAGAAAACAGTGTCAGAGTCTCAATTGATGAGAAAGAATCCATGCACATTGATAAATAACCTTGCCTGAGACCAGGGCCCATATTCATAAAGCGACTCAGAGTATGAATGCTGATCTAGGATCAGTTTTTCCTTTCAGATAATATTGAATAAGATTTTATAAACAAGGGGGGACTTGATCCTAGATCAGCACTGCTCTGAGCTTCTGTGTGACTATGGGCCCTGAAGAGTAAGAGACCTGGGTTCGAACCTGGTTGGTCACACATATAGTATAGTACCGTCAAATTGAAATCTGGACCTCGAAGTCAGTTCCACTGCTTTTTTCTTAATTCTTCCCCTCTAACAGGGACTGATTTAGTGGGTGCCACTAATTATCAGGTAGAACAGAACACCAGCAGTACTCTGGAACTCCAGGGTAGGATTAGAATATCCCTGCTATAGTAACTTTACCTCTGGTAGGATTAGAATACCCCTGCTATAGTAACTCTACCTCCAGGGTAGGATTAGAATACCCCTGCTATAGTAACTTTACCTCCAGGGTAGGATTAGAATACCCCTGCTATAGTAACTCTACCGCCAGGGTAGGATTAGAATACCCCTGCTATAGTAACTCTACCTCCAGGGTAGGATAAGAATACCCCTGCTATAGTAACTCTACCCCCAGGGTAGGATTAGAATACCCCTGCTATAGTAACTCTACCTCTGGTAGGATTAGAATACCCCTGCTATAGTAACTCTACCTCCAGGGTAGGATTAGAATAGCCCTGCGATAGTAACTTTACCTCCAGGGTAGGATTAGAATACCCCTGCTATAGTGACTCTACTTCCAGGGTAGGATTAGAATACCCCTGCTATAGTATCTCTACCTCCAGGGTAGGATTAGAATACCCCTGCTATAGTATCTCTACCTCCAGGGTAGGATTAGAATACCCCTGCTATAGTAACTTTACCTCCAGGGTAGGATTAGAATACCCCTGCTATAGTAACTCTACCTCCAGGGTAGGATTAGAATACCCCTGCTATAGTAACTTTACCTCTGGTAGGATTAGAATACCCCTGCTATAGTATCTTTACCTCCAGGGTAGGATTAGAATACCCCTGCTATAGTAACTTTACCTCCAGGGTAGGATTAGAATACCCCTGCTATAGTAACTTTACCTCTGGTAGGATTAGAATACCCCTGCTATAGTAACTTTACCTCCAGGGTAGGATTAGAATACCCCTGCTATAGTAACTTTACCTCTGGTAGGATTAGAATACCCCTGCTATAGTAACTTTACCGCCAGGGTAGGATTAGAATACCCCTGCTATAGTAACGCTAGCTCCAGGGTAGGATTAGAATACCCCTGCTATAGTAACTCTACCTCCAGGGTAGGATTAGAATACCCCTGCTATAGTAACTTTACCTCCAGGGTAGGATTAGAATACCCCTGCTATAGTAACTCTACCTCCAGGGTAGGATTAGAATACCCCTTCTATAGTAACTCTACCTCCAGGGTAGGATTAGAATACCCCTGCTATAGTAACTTTACCTCCAGGGTAGGATTAGAATACCCCTGCTATAGTAACTCTACCTCCAGGGTAGGATTAGAATACCCCTGCTATAGTATCTCTACCTCCAGGGTAGGATTACAATACCCCTGCTATAGTATCTTTACCTCCAGGGTAGGATTAGAATACCCCTGCTATAGTATCTCTATCTCCAGGGTAGGATTAGAATACCCCTGCTATAGTAACTTTACCTCTGGTAGGATTAGAATACCCCTGCTATAGTAACTCTACCTCCAGGGTAGGATTAGAATACCCCTGCTATAGTATCTCTATCTCCAGGGTAGGATTAGAATACCCCTGCTATAGTAACTTTACCTCTGGTAGGATTAGAATACCCCTGCTATAGTAACTCTACCTCCAGGGTAGGATTAGAATACCCCTGCTATAGTAACTTTACCTCCAGGGTAGGATTAGAATACCCCTGCTATAGTAACTCTACCCCCAGGGTAGGATTAGAATACCCCTGCTATAGTAACTCTACCTCTGGTTGATGGATATGGGTCTGTAGAGAGCCGTCAGAGTGACAGGGCACTCATAGTACACCTGCTCTTTCACATCACTGAAAGACACAGCCATGGGAATCTGCTCTCGTATCACCAACACATAGTACATCTAGGAGTGGTTTTGAAAGAGACATTCTTTAATCCATCAGAAATCACTGAATATTTGATGTATCATTATATCTAAAGTACACAAAGATTTAGCAAAGGTTTCCATAAAAATGTTGCCAGTACAGTAGCAGTTTGTGTAATTACCTGAGAATTGCTGCCATCTGCTGATAAGACCTTGATACTGACGACAGTTTCTCCAACAGTCAACAGAGAAGGTTGTGAATCACTTTCTTCATTCACTGAAACTTTCATGTTTCTATCAGGAACCTTGGGCAGTATGGTCACCGAGTTACAGTAGAAAGGAACTGTGCCTAAATTAAAAGATTACCAGGTTTAAAAATAATACAAAAACACATTATATAAGTCATAGAATAAGTCATGAGAATAAAATTGAATACATACTTTATTTTCATATATCTTTTTTTTTTAAATGCATATCCACTTACTTGAGTAATCATAGATGTTTGCCGAAAATGTAGGTTGTAATTTAACATTTCCTTCGATTGTAAGGTCACTCAACTCTGCAGTCCTCGCAGACAGTTTGGTGACTTCAATGCAATATTTTTTGGAGGTGCCATCCTCGGCTACCACCTCTACTTCAACCAAATTCATCCCATCATCCAGTCTGATGGACTTTGAGCCATCACCACAACGCTGAAAATATCAAATGTATAGATTTGCAAGAGCATGAAGAAAAAAATGATGTGCGTAGTACACAGTGTAGGATATCTTATAGTATTAAACAAATATTCGCATACAAACGTTACTTTGTTGAGACTTACTATTTTATAACAGGCTCCGCAGTCACTTGTGAGCAGGTCCAATGTAACCCGGTCGACATCGCTTGTAACAGTAACTTTGTAAGTTGTTACATCTGCTTTGAACGCAGGCTGCAACGTCTGTCCCGAAATTGCAAGCTTCTCCAAATCACAATTGTCCATTTTAGCTTTTCTTTAAAGCTGTTTGAAACTATTTTTGCTGTTGTTATATTCTAGGATTTCTGTAAACAGTCGCACATACACTGACGGACTGACATTTCAGTGTCTGTATGTAACCATGGAAACAAGCTCGTTTTTGAAATACGGAAAGCCGTTTGGGTCAAACGCTATTAAAAGGCCGATAAGTCCTGTTAATGATGCCATTGCCACCTAAATTAATCACATTCTTCTAACTTTACTGTTAAAATAGCCAGCATAGCCTATGGAGGTACATTTTGTGTCTTTTTTTTCGAGAGCAAAACGTTTTTTTTATTTTCTTTCAAAAGTAATTGTTCTGAAACCCAAAATGAGGCCTCAAAGTAAAAAATATTGCAATCAAATATTTTGTAATAGAATGCAAAACTTTATGTATTTTATTCCCCAAAAATATTTATAGGCCAAAAAATGTATTTGAAAAAAATATATATATTTGGCTAGACTGCCCTATCTGCTTGCAGTGTTCTTTTTTTGGGGGCTTTTGAAACTTTTTTGTTGTTGATTGAAACACCAGTTCTTCGTTTGCACTTTTGACCCCACAGTTGTGGGCGTTCTTCCATCCAACTTCTACATAGCTAAGTTAGTAGTCAGCTCCTACGATTCAGTGTCAGTTCATAACATTCTACTATATCACATACTGTACATACATACCGTAGAATGATAAATCATGCCATTATTATTCTCAAGCTAACCAAAAGCATTTAGCTACGAATGCCAGTTCTCGCCATTTTGAATTGAATTCATCTAACTTTCTTTCATGGCAATTCATAAGTAGGCCATGTCCTATTTGTTTCATAGTCGATATATAGTCACCTGTATGTACATACATACAGTACTGTACAGAAGGGTTAGGCACATGTAAAATTCTGTAAAAACATACGTTTCTAAATGTAAAAACATGAACTATGAAGGAACATTTTTCTTATTTCACCTTCTCTTATATCCAGAGTATCAGGTGAAATATTTGCAGTGAGCTTTGTACAAGGTGGACCGTCTCCACGATTTATGCAGGAGTAGTGTTACCACACTAGTGACCGTGACCCTGAAGGACCTTAACATAAAGGGTAGTGTACAGGACACAGAGTTGTTCCCATTAAGCGAAACGGTGTGTTAATGAAATTGAAAGCATATTCTTCTCATTAATCTTTCAGAAATTAGTTATGTGTTTGAAAAATAAAAACTGTGCTTTCAGATCGAAGATGCCTTTGACCTGTCACCCTACACTGAAGGAATCCTCAACTGTGGCTACACAAGCCCCATCAACTTGGATCACAAGGACGTGAGCATAATAAGGTATGTGCAATGTTTTGTTATTGTAACAAAGCACCCATTAGCCTTCACGGGTTGATACATTTGATCTGAGTTGAAATTGGGTTTTTAAAATCCAATTATACTTATATTGCAACAACCCACAATTTGTCAACTGATTTCATTCTATATGTTTCAAACAAATTCGTTTTTTTTTAGAGTACATTATCATGACCAATCATACAAGAACACCAAGGTTTCTGCAGTAAGATATGCAAATCTCAGTGACTGTCCATGTCTCTATCCGTTTCATTTTGTAAAGAGACATTTTACTACATGCAACCACAAAACTTACTCTGATGCTTCAGCAGCTGCGTGAAGGCCTTTGAAGTCTACAACCTAATTTTACATTTACATTTTAGTCATTTAGCAGACGCTCTTATCCAGAGCGACTTACAGTAGTGAATGCATACATTTCATACATTTTTTTTCTGTGCTGGCCCCCCGTGGGAATCGAACCCACAACCCTGGCGTTGCAAACACCATGCTCTACCAACTGAGCTACAGGGAAGGCCTAATTGAGGTGATGCAGAAGGAATGTCGCAATCTCTTTGTGATTGGGTACATGGTAATTAACAAACTGGGCTGTTTAATATTCTGCCTACTAAATCTGATTGTTATTTATGGGGTCCTGGTTTTGGTCAGGTGACCTGTGTATCAGAAATATAGTGAAAGCAATATATGTCTTGGAATTTTAGATAGTCAAAACTCGAACTCAATGTCTATGGTTAATGCACACTACATTATCTCAAACCTGGCCCCAGAGATGAGTGAAAGTGGTTCTCTAAAACAGAGAACTTGATGGTATGTATTTTTTTTGCATGTTTCTACTTGTGCTTACTCCTTGCTTTTGTTACTGTAGTATGTCATGTTTTTGTCTTTAAACTTAAATGAGCTGCACCATAGGAATGATGTCAATGTAACACTTCAAACTGTTATTTTGTTTTCAGTTTATATTGCACTGACCCTTTATACATTTGTCGTCCCCCCCCAATATAAATATGCTAAACCAGATGGGAAAGTGAGCCTGCCTGTGGTTAAAGACAATGAAGAGAAAGAAGACAATGGAGAACCACTCTTCTGTTCCCAGTGTAATGCAGTGGCTGACAGGGCAGGCACACACACACACACACACACACACACACACACACACACACACACACACTTGTCTCAGACAGAGAACAGTTCAAGATAGTGGTCATTTTGGACCACTCGTGTCTACAACGCATGCCTAACCACACTGTTTGTTACCCTGTTGTTAGTGTACACACCAACACGATAACATTTCCCACAGCTCATCTGAGAGATTACGATGCATTTTTAAATGAAACATTGAAACAGCAATCAAATACGTTTCAAGGTTTGATAGAGATTAGCTGAACGACTACTCAAGTTAACTGACTGATAAACCACATACAGTACATTATGTTCCTGTGAAGAGAAGCAGTCAAATCTTTTTTTGCTTTATTTTTGGATTAATGCTTAAATGTAAGCCCTTGACAACTGTGATTTCGAAAATGTTAAAAAAAAATAATTAAAACCTCTTACTACTCAGAGCATTCATAGAAGGATGGTAGACTGCAGCGATATGTCAGAGGTCTAAACGCTGGACGGACGGATGAATGTATGGATGAATGGGTGGATGAATGAATGGATGGGTGAATGGATGAATGGGTGAATGGATGGTGGATGAATGGATGGATGGGTGAATGGATGAATGGGTGAATGGATGGTGGGTGAATGGATGAATGGATGGATGAATGGATGGATGGGTGAATGGATGGTGGATGAATGGATGGATGGGTGGATGGATGGGTGGATGGATGGATGGATGGGTGAATGGATGGATGGATGGATGGATGAATGGATGGTGGATGAATGGATGGATGGGTGAATGGATGGATGGGTGAATGGATGGGTGAATGGATGGATGGGTGAATGGATGGATGGGTGAATGGATGAATGGATGGATGGGTGAATGGATGGTGGATGAATGGATAAATGGATGATTGGATGGATGGAAGGGTGAATGGATGGTGGATGAATGGATGGTGGATGAATGGATGGATGGGTGAATGGATGAATGGATGGTGGATGAATGGATGGATGGATGGTAGATGAATGGATGGATGATGGATGAATGGATGGGCGGATGAATGGATGGGCGGCTGAATGGATGAATGGATGGTGGATGAATGGATGGACTATTGTAAATAATAGTCAGAAGGACTGATATAGTATTTGGGCTTTTGTAAAAAAAAAATCATTATGTTTTATACACTGGTATCAGAATATATCTTCGAACACCAAAACCTTAGGTGTCTCCATTACTAGTAAAGAGTGTTACACTGTGTCAACAATATGTGTTTTTTTTGTATCATCCCAGTCCATGGGAATTATGTAAATGAAATGACATACAATTCACTCCGTTTCTGGTCCTTGCCAAAATACAGTGTTACAAATGTTCTGCAACGGCCCTGACTTTCTGGTCGAACTCATCATCTGACATATCAGAATAGCATTCCCTGACAGACATATTGTGTTCTTTCATACTTCTGTAAATGGTCGACCTTGAAATGCCATGCATGTCAGCTAAGTTAGCCAGAGGAACAGAGGAACAGTATCTAGCATACTTTGAAGTGTCTCACGAGTAATTTATAGTTTTGGCCGTCCTACATTCCCACTATAAGAACTGATAACAACTTCATTAAATAGTGAAGAGACAACATTGTGTGTGAGATAGGTGCTGACAACTTCAATAAACTGTTGCACACCATCTACCACCTCCGTGGGAATATCAATATAATTTACCCCAGCTCGAACAAACTAACTATTGTGTGCACACAAACAGGAGATATTCAAAATCAATGGGTAATCTGGTGATGATAGATCTTAACCTATCCCTCAACCTGATCAATAGCTGCTGAGCCATTCTTCCCTGCAATGAAACAATATCCCAATTATTTAATGTTATACAATTAAAAACAATGCATATATGACAACACTGAGTGCAAGTGTGTTTTAAAGTAGGCATAAGTTTCATTAGCTAATGGAAACACAGTAATATTTCTCTGCAAAAAAAGCTAACCGTTACACTGCCATGAAATATGATTATATATCCACTATGAAACTAATAGGACATGGCCTGCTTATGAGTTACCATGAAATATGACTATATATCCACTATGAAACTAATAGGACATGGCCTGCTTATGAGTTACCATGAAATATGATTATATATCCACTATGAAACAAACAGGACGTGGCCTGCTCATGAGTTGCCATGAAATATGATTATATATCGACTATGAAACAAACAGGACGTGGCCTGCTTATGAGTTACCATGAAATATGATTATATATCGACTATGAAACAAACAGGACGTGGCCTGCTTATGAGTTACCATGAAATATGATTATATATCGATTATGAAACAAACAGGACGTGGCCTGCTTATGAGTTGCCATGAAAGAAAGTTCGATGAATTCAACTGAAAATTGGCCAGAACAGGCGTTCGTAGCTAAATGCTTTTGATTAGCTTGAGAATAATAATGGCATGATTTATCATTCTACGGTATCTATGTACAGTATGTGATATAGTAGAATGTTATGAACCGACATTGAATCGTAGGAGCTGACTACTAACTTAGCTATGTAGAAGTTGGACGGAAGAACGCCCAGTGCTGCTTACCTGAGATGCCATCATCACAGTCCTTCCTAGGTGCAGTGTTGACTACTCCTCAGTAAGGAAA
This sequence comes from Salmo trutta, assembly GCF_901001165.1. Classification (NCBI taxonomy): domain Eukaryota; kingdom Metazoa; phylum Chordata; class Actinopteri; order Salmoniformes; family Salmonidae; genus Salmo; species Salmo trutta. Next base: position 42,162,980 of record NC_042966.1, on the reverse strand, counting down.
GTAGCTATTGGCTAACCCCCTAATTTGCATAATTGGCCATGTGCATGTAATTGTGATGGACGCTGTGGGTCAAAGGTGCAAACTAAGAACTAAGAACTGGTGTTTCAATCAACAACAAAAAAGTTTCAAAAGCAAAAAATAATAAAAAAGAACACTGCAAGCAAAGGGGGCAGTCTAGCCAAAATAGAGGGTGGTTGATACAGAAATTAAATTTGAGTTTAGTTTTCAAATACTTTTTTTGTTGTCGAAATATGTTTTTGAAATAAAATGCATAAAGTTTTGCGATCTATTACAAAATATTTTGATTGCAAATTTTTTTTTTTAATTTGAAGCCTCGTTTTTGCTTTCAGAACAATTATTTTTGATTGAAAAAAAACAAACAAATTTTGCTCTCGACAAAAAGACACAAACGTCCCTCCATAATAGCACTTGGCCATATACACTTTAGCGCTTGAATGTAGTTTTGTGCACTCCAACACAGTAGAGAGCGGGTTGAGTTTATGGACAGGGGAAATACAAAACATAGACGAGAATGTTGACGCTTCCGGTCGACGAGAATGTTGACGCTGATGTACTTCCGGTCGACGAGAATATTGACGCTGATGTACTTCCGGTCGGACTACATCGTATATGTGTATGTGGAGAAACAGGTAGGCAACTTGACATTATTGCAATAACTAGCTACAATAATAAACTATCCAAACAATGAGTAGTTAAGGAAGTGTTGCGAGGGACTTTGTAATTGACTGAAAGAATACATTTTCTCTGAGCCGTAGTTAACGATAGCTGTTCAAATTCCTTGCTTGAACGCTAACTAGCCAGCCAAGCTAGCTAGCTAACATCATGCATAGCTAACGGGGCAATTCGGAGTACAATGCATTTCTCATTCCTGGATTGAGGTACATTTTCCGAGGTGTTTTAATCTACACAGGAAGCCTATTCGCAGATCTACTGGCTACATGCGTGTCTATTTTAGCCAATGACGATATGTCTCCCCCTCTGTGTTTTAGCTGCATCAAAGATGGTGGAATAAATATATGCTGCAATTCAGTTGTCATGGTATAGTTAATTAATAACAAGTTGGTTAGCCACCGTTTTCTAGTACCTACTATGTCTATCTAGCTAACTTTTTAATTGTCTTTGTCAATCTCCCCAGACAATATGGCAGAGGACATCCCTGTGGAAGACTTCCCTACCGAGATAGCGGAGCAGCTCACAGGGTTTGAGTCGTCAGTCGGTGCTGTCAACAATATGGTGCAGACCGTCATATCTATGCCAAGAAATGAGCTGGTACAACGGGTAAGTAGTGGTCAGCCAGTCGGTGACTTGGTTTTCAGTGTTATCTGAAGTCCTAGGGTGTATTCATTACGTCTTGCAACGGAAACCGTTTTACAGTTTATGAACCAGACAGAGCAATCGAAACTGGGAATTTTTCCAATACAACTCTCGTTTTCTGTTTGGAGTGAATGATATCTGTCACAAAGCGTTTTGCAACAGAATTGTTGTAATGAATACACCCATAATTGGGTGTATTCATCATGGGTGTATTCATTACAACGATTTTGTTGCAAAACGCTTTGTGACAGGTATCATTCACTCCAAACAGAAAACGACAGTTGTATTGGGAAAAATTCCCAGTTTCCATTGGGAGTGTCAGTCAACAGAACAGTAATATTTAGGCCTCTGCTGTCCAACCCTTACTATGATCAGTTACAGTGAACTGGGGTGCACAGAGCTATGGCCTGACACGTGACCGGGCAAAACGTGCGAAAGCGGAGCACCCTGCTCAAATGTAACTGCAATCTAATGCGCCGGGTCATATTGTCAACAAGGTAGCATGATGCATGCTTCAGAAACAGGCTACAACATGCATTTTCTATAAAAAAATCTGTTTGAATTCTCAAACTGGTTTTCCTTGGAGAGGAAGATAAAGCACATGTTTTCTATCAAAGTTGTTTTTCATGTGGAAACAGGGAATACTAAGGCATTACTCCCATGTGCTTTATATAGGCTACATCAGCCTGTTTACAAAACGAATGCAGTAACTTTTAACCTGGTGCATACCCTACCTACTTGTCGAACTGGGTGAGCGAAAACAAACCCTTTCAATGCATCTCTTGCTTTCTTGATAGCTGGATCCTCTGGAACAAGCCAAGCTGGACCTAATGTCTGCATATAGCCTCAACTCTCTTTTCTGGAGTAAGTTTGCTATATTTTCCCTGCACGCAAAGCCAGGTTAATGTTTGTACAATTATATCCAGTCTGCTGGAAAACATGTATGTAAAGATGATTAAATGACTGTCACCACAACACTTCCCATGCTAAATTAGTATTGTTGTTTTGTTGTTTACAGTGTACTTGGTCACACAAGGAATAAACCCCAAAGAACATGGAATCAAGCAAGAGTTGGTAAGATAATTTCATTTTTACCCTGAAGAGAATTCCACTCATCCCACCCTATTATGTTCTGTGAACTTTCTTTAACCTCCATACAACACCACACGTATACTGTAGCCTGCTGTAAGTCACTTCAGATAACAGTCTGCTAAGTGGGGATGGGCATTTTGAAATCAATTCACAATTCGAATAACATCAAAACATGTTTTAGTCATGCGGCTTGCTTGTAGCAGTGTGATGGGCAGAGGCCGGTGAGTTTTACGAGGGAGAGGGAGAGAAACCCTAAAAACTCAAGCTAGTTAAACAAACCTGTAGATTCCATAGGTTCCATGTACATACAGTGCATTCAGAAAGTATTCAGACCCCTTGAATTTTTCCACATTTTGTTACGTTACAGCCTTATTCTAAAATGTATTAAATCAATCTACACACAATACCCCATGATGACAAAACAAAAGCAGTTTTCAAAAAACATTTTTTTTTTTGCTAATTCTTCTCTGCAGATCTTCTCAAGATCTGTCAGGTTGGATGGGGAGCGTTGAAATTGTAATTTAGGTGCATCGGTGTGACTAGTAAAATGAAGGATTCTAGCTTCATTACCTTATATTTTTCATTGAGCTCCTAAGTTTCTTTGTGTGTGCCTACATTTTTAATCTTAGGCGCCCTGGATCTATCATCCCATCTGATAGTGCCTGTCTTGACTGCATCAAATTGATGTAAAGAAGCTTGCTAGCGACCTAGACTAATTGAGGCTGTTTTTGCTGCACTTCCAGTCCATGTCTACACCAACTCCATTCAGATTAAACAACAGCCTACCTAATGATTGCTCGTCGTTGTAGTCTGCTCCTTCTGATTTTAACTAACTTAGTTAATTAATTTCATTTCCATTTTGCGTTGATTAGAGATCTCTCATGTTGCTGGCTACACTTAGAGACACTGACTGTAGACAGTGTCACTTTGATTGGCCAGTATATCTTTTTTATGAGGTTTCTCGTCACATTAAAAAGTTTGTTGTTTTATTGAAATTAAGCATTTTACATGTCATGGTATATCCGTATGTGTTGCTCTGTCACATAGATCATTTTATTTAATTTAGACAAAGCATTTTCATTGGCCTATGATAAAAAATAAATAACAATAATACTCCTGCAAGTATTAGAATATTAACGTCTGTTCGAATAACCATGCCCACCCCTGCTGCTAAGTGACATAAAAAAAAAATATATTTTATCATTCCGTTATTTCTAAGTCCTTTATTTTCTTGTCACCTCACTGTAGGAGAGGATCAGGATGTATATGAACCGTGTAAAGGAGATCACTGACAGGAGGAAAGCGTCCCGTCTCAACAAAGCAGCGGCGTCTCGCTTCCTCAGGAACGCCCTGTGGAAACTTGAGGAAAGGGCGTCAAAGGGCACTCCAGGTCGTGCCCCCCAGGACACGCCGGGTTGTGCCCCCCAGGACACGCCGGGTTGTGCCCCCCAGGACACGCCGGGCTGTGCCCCCCAGGACACGCCGGGCTGTGCCCCCCAGGACACGCCGGGCTGTGCCCCCCAGGACACGCCGGGCTGTGCCCCCCAGGACACGCCGGGCTGTGCCCCCCAGGACACGCCGGGTTGTGCCCCCCAGGACACGCCGGGTCGGGGCAAGCATACACCAGGTCGGTGCAAGTACAAAAGCTTTGATGGTCATCAGTCAAAAGGACCCAAACTCAGCTGAGAGGAAGTGGTGCAACACCAGGGGCTGGTTCCTCGCTGGCCTCTGCCCCCTTTCTATCTGAAAGGACTGAATAGGAGAATGCAGAGCATTATAACTTATTAATGCGGACTGTTGGAGAGGGCAAGTGACTGAGTCACTGTTATTTTTGTAATGCACACAAATGTTTGTGCACAAATAGAAGTTAACAAATGTTTTATTGTTTATTTGACAGTCTATGGATTTCAGTAATACAATCATTTGGAGGAAAAGGCAGGAAATACACCTGTTAAAGAAGTCATAACATCAGACAAAATGTTTGCCAGTACCATACCTATTACGTTTGAACTGGATTTATACATTTGTATATGTTTTATATTGTCTGCTGTAATTAAAAATGCCTGTCTGGTGATGGAGATCAGACAGGTCACCTTGTTTAGAGACTAGATGATTGGCTTTGGTTGGTGATTACTCTCTGTCTGTATTGGATCCATCTTGTATCTGTCAACTTCAATGAACAACTAACTATTAAGTCTCCATAAATTATATATATTTGTATTTTAACCTTTATTTAACTAGGCAAGTCAGTTTAGAACAATTTCTTATTTTCAATGACGGCCTAGGAACAGTGGGTTAATTGCCTTGTTCAGGGGCAGAATGACAGATTTTTACCTTGTCAGCTCGGGGGATTCGATCTAGCAACCTTTCGGTTACTAGTCCAACACTCTAACCACTAGGTTACCTTCCGCCCCAAAGGCAGCAGGTAACCTACGGTACTATTTTCCTGGAAGTTAATTTAGTTACTCTCTACATAGCAGCCTTCTTCTGCAGTTCCCTCTGGTGCAGTTGAGATCGTTCTCTCTGTGTGCGTTCCAAATGGCACCCTATTCCCTAGTGCACTACTTTAGATCAGAGCCCTATGGCACCCTATTCCCTAGTGCACTACTTTAGATCAGTGCCCTATGGCACCCTATTCCCTAGTGCACTACTTTAGATCAGTGCCCTATGGCACCCTATTCCCTAGTGCACTACTTTAGATCAGAGCCCTATGGCACCCTATTCCCTATATAGTGCACTACTTTAGGCCAGAGCCCTATGGCACCCTATTCCCTATATAGTGCACTACTTTAGGCCAGAGCCCTTTGGCACCCTATTCCCTATATAGTGCACTACTTTAGACCAGAGCCCTTTGGCACCCTATTCCCTATATAGTGCACTACTTTAGACTAGAGCCCTATGGCACCCTATTCCCTTTGTAGTGCATACTTTTGACCAGGGGCCAATAACGAATAGGGTGCCTTTTGGAACATACTCCAGTCTGTTCATAGGGCCTTGAGTCCCTAACAGCATATTTCAAAAATATGGATCACTTTTTTTCCCCTCAGATGTCCAACTCCATCCTTCCCAGCCCTCAACATGTGCTCAGCTTAGAAGGCATTATTAGGTCACAGCCATGCTTTTCACTAGAAGCAAATTTTAACAGACAAACGGCACGTCGAACGTCATGAGGTAACAAGCTCCATTCTGGTTCTGCTGTGTTTATTTACCGTCTGTTTGGAAGAAAGGAGTGATAGGCTAGCTGTACTGGCAGAGAGGAGGGAGCGCTAGGCTAGCTGTACTGTTCTAGCAGATAGGAGGAAGCTCTAGACTAGCTGTACTGTTCTAGCAGAGAGGAGGGAGCGCTAGGCTAGCTGTACTGGCAGAGAGGAGGGAGCGCTAGGCTAGCTGTACTGTTCTAGCAGATAGGAGGAAGCTCTAGACTAGCTGTACTGTTCTAGCAGAGAGGAGGAAGCTCTAGACTAGCTGTACTGTTCTAGCAGAGAGGAGGAAGCTCTAGGCTAGCTGTACTGTTCTATCAGAGAGGAGGAAGCTCTAGGCTAGCTGTACTGTTCTAGCAGAGAGGAGGGAGCTCTAGGCTAGCTGTACTGTTCTAGCAGAGAGGAGGAAGCTCTAGACTAGCTGTACTGTTCTAGCAGAGAGGAGGGAGCGCTAGGCTAGCTGTACTGGCAGAGAGGAGGGAGCGCTAGGCTAGCTGTACTGTTCTAGCAGATAGGAGGAAGCTCTAGACTAGCTGTACTGTTCTAGCAGAGAGGAGGGAGCTCTAGGCTAGCTGTACTGGCAGAGAGGAGGGAGCGCTAGGCTAGCTGTACTGTTCTAGCAGAAAGGAGGAAGCTCTAGACTAGCTGTACTGTTCTAGCAGAGAGGAGGAAGCTCTAGGCTAGCTGTACTGTTCTAGCAGAGAGGAGGAAGCTCTAGGTTAGCTGTACTGTTCTAGCAGAGAGGAGGAAGCTCTAGGCTAGCTGTACTGTTCTAGCAGAGAGGAGGGAGCTCTAGGCTAGCTGTACTGTTCTAGCAGAGAGGAGGAAGCTCTAGACTAGCTGTACTGTTCTAGCAGAGGAGGGAGCTCTAGGCTAGCTGTACTGGCAGAGAGGAGGGAGCGCTCGGCTAGCTGTACTGTTCTAGCAGAGAGGAGGGAGCGCTAGGCTAGCTGTACTGGCAGAGAGGAGGGAGCGCTAGGCTAGCTGTACTGTTCTAGCAGAGAGGAGGAAGCTCTAGGCTAGCTGTACTGTTCTAGCAGAGAGGAGGAAGCTCTAGACTAGCTGTACTGTTCTAGCAGAGAGGAGGGAGCTCTAGGCTAGCTGTACTGGCAGAGAGGAGGGAGCGCTAGGCTAGCTGTTCCACAGATGTTCCCCTTGACTTTTTCCACATTTTGTTATGTTACAGCCTTATTCTAAAATTAAGGTTAAAGTAGAGGGGGTCAGATAATAACCATGAAGGTTATAGTAGAGGGGGTCAGATAATAACCATGAAGGTTATAGTAGAGAGGGTCAGATAATAACCATGAAGGTTATAGTAGAGGGTCAGATAATAACCATGAAGGTTATAGTAGAGGGTCAGATAATAACCATGAAGGTTATAGTAGAGAGGGTCAGATAATAACCATGAAGGTTATAGTAGAGGGTCAGATAATAACCATGAAGGTTATAGTAGAGGGTCAGATAATAACCATGAAGGTTATAGTAGAGGGGGTCAGATAATAACCATGAAGATTATAGTAGAGGGGGTCAGATAATAACCATGAAGGTTATAGTAGAGGGTCAGATATTAACCATGAAGGTTATAGTAGAGGGTCAGATAATAACCATGAAGGTTATAGTAGAGAGGGTCAGATAATAACCATGAAGGTTATAGTAGAGAGGGTCAGATAATAACCATGAAGGTTATAGTAGAGGGTCAGATAATAACCATGAAGGTTATAGTAGAGGGTCAGATAATAACCATGAAGGTTATAGTAGAGAGGGTCAGATAATAACCATGAAGGTTATAGTAGAGGGTCAGATAATAACCATGAAGGTTATAGTAGAGAGGGTCAGATAATAACCATGAAGGTTATAGTAGAGGGGGTCAGATAATAACCATGAAGGTTATAGTAGAGGGGGTCAGATAATAACCATGAAGGTTATAGTAGAGAGGGTCAGATAATAACCATGAAGGTTATAGTAGAGCGTCAGATAATAACCATGAAGGTTATAGTAGAGGGTCAGATAATAACCATGAAGGTTATAGTAGAGGGTCAGATAATAACCATGAAGGTTATAGCAGAGGGGGTCAGATAATAACCATGAAGGTAATAGTAGAGGGGGTCAGATAATAACCATGAAGGTTATAGTAGAGGGTCAGATAATAACCATGAAGGTTATAGTAGAGGGTCAGATAATAACCATGAAGGTTATAGTAGAGGGGGTCAGATAATAACCATGAAGGTTATAGTAGAGGGGGTCAGATAATAACCATGAAGGTTATAGTAGAGGGGGTCAGATAATAACCATGAAGGTTATAGTAGAGGGTCAGATAATAACCATGAAGGTTATAGTAGAGGGTCAGATAATAACCATGAAGGTTAAAGTAGAGCGTCAGATAATAACCATGAAGGTTATAGTAGAGGGGGTCAGATAATAACCATGAAGGTTAAAGTAGAGGGTCAGATAATAACCATGAAGGTTATAGTGGAGAGGGTCAGATAATAACCATGAAGGTTAAAGTAGAGGGGGTCAGATAATAACCATGAAGGTTATAGTAGAGGGGGTCAGATAATAACCATGAAGGTTATAGTAGAGAGGGTCAGATAATAACCATGAAGGTTAAAGTAGAGGGGGTCAGATAATAACCATGAAGGTTATAGTAGAGGGGGTCAGATAATAACCATGAAGGTTATAGTAGAGGGGGTCAGATAATAACCATGAAGGTTATAGTAGAGAGGGTCAGATAATAACCATGAAGGTTATAGTAGAGAGGGTCAGATAATAACCATGAAGGTTATAGTAGAGAGGGTCAGATAATAACCATGAAGGTTAAAGTAGAGGGGGTCAGATAATAACCATGAAGGTTATAGTAGAGGGGGTCAGATAATAACCATGAAGGTTATAGTAGAGAGGGTCAGATAATAACCATGAAGGTTATAGTAGAGAGGGTCAGATAATAACCATGAAGGTTATAGTAGAGAGGGTCAGGTAATAACCATGAAGGTTATAGTAGAGAGGGTCAGATAATAACCATGAAGGTTAAAGTAGAGGGGGTCAGATAATAACCATGAAGGTTATAGTAGAGGGGGTCAGATAATAACCATGAAGGTTATAGTAGAGAGGGTCAGATAATAACCATGAAGGTTAAAGTAGAGGGGGTCAGATAATAACCATGAATGTTATAGTAGAGGGGGTCAGATAATAACCATGAAGGTTATAGTAGAGAGGGTCAGATAATAACCATGAAGGTTATAGTAGAGAGGGTCAGATAATAACCATGAAGGTTATAGTAGAGAGGGTCAGATAATAACCATGAAGGTTAAAGTAGAGGGGGTCAGATAATAACCATGAAGGTTATAGTAGAGGGGGTCAGATAATAACCATGAAGGTTATAGTAGAGGGGGTCAGATAATAACCATGAAGGTTATAGTAGAGGGGGTCAGATAATAACCATGAAGGTTATAGTAGAGAGGGTCAGATAATAACCATGAAGGTTAAAGTAGAGGGGGTCAGATAATAACCATGAATGTTATAGTAGAGGGGGTCAGATAATAACCATGAAGGTTATAGTAGAGAGGGTCAGATAATAACCATGAAGGTTATAGTAGAGAGGGTCAGATAATAACCATGAAGGTTATAGTAGAGAGGGTCAGATAATAACCATGAAGGTTAAAGTAGAGGGGGTCAGATAATAACCATGAAGGTTATAGTAGAGGGGGTCAGATAATAACCATGAAGGTTATAGTAGAGGGGGTCAGATAATAACCATGAAGGTTATAGTAGAGGGTCAGATAATAACCATGAAGGTTATAGTAGAGGGGGTCAGATAATAACATGAAGGTTATAGTAGAGGGTCAGATAATAACCATGAAGGTTATAGTAGAGGGTCAGATAATAACCATGAAGGTTATAGTAGAGGGTCAGATAATAACCATGAAGGTTATAGTAGAGGGGGTCAGATAATAACCATGAAGGTTATAGTAGAGGGGGTCAGATAATAACCATGAAGGTTATAGTAGAGGGTCAGATAATAACCATGAAGGTTATAGTAGAGGGTCTAGACAGCACCGTGTGTACAGAACAGACAGGAGGCGTCCATCCACCTGGTATTTCTCCATAGATAACATGCGTAGCTACTAGCACCAGATGACAAAAGCTTAGTCAGATAATCCTCTTGTCAGCCATCTGCCCATGGCCGTCCCACACCGGCCCTCTAAAATTAAACCACAAAACCAGGGCACTAGCAACAGCTGCTAACATCTGTAACTAGCCAGGTACTTCCGTTGGAAAAACAGATAGGCCTACATGTGTTGCAGTAGCTGTTTGGGTTGGATTTTAATCATTTAAATCACAGCAAATACTATTTATCATGATATGTGCATTATGATATGGTTTGATTTGACCTAATATGTTCGATATTTGTACATATAGAAATGGTAGGTTTTCAGTTAGATTATAATGCAATGCTAGATGAGCGTTGTCCTGACGATCGCTGTGGATATCTGCTGCCTTTAAGCTGTTGTTGTTGTGTTTCAGATAGGTTCACCAGTAGTGAGGGGTGAGAATGTCTTTACTTGAAGCCCAATCAACACATGGCATATGATACTGTTCGTTTTGTATTTTTGAAACATCATAAAACATCTGCATACAGTAGATTATATTGTTGCTCTTAAACAAAGTGGTAGTCCATCACGTGGAGGTAGACGAGTTCAGTAGACCACCCTGGTAATATACTACTGAGTTCAGTAGACCACCCTGGTAATAGACTACTGAGTTCAGTAGACCACCCTGGTAATAGACTACTGAGTTCAGTAGACCACCCTGGTAATAGACTACTGAGTTCAGTAGACCACCCTGGTAATAGACTACTGAGTTCAGTAGACCACCCTGGTAATAGACTACTGAGTTCAGTAGACCACCCTGGTAATAGACTACTGAGTTCAGTAGACCACCCTAGTAATAGACTACTGAGTTCAGTAGACCACCCTGGTAATAGACTACTGAGTTCAGTAGACCACCCTGGTAATAGACTACTGAGTTCAGTAGACCACCCTGGTAATAGACTACTGAGTTCAGTAGACCACCCTGGTAATAGACTACTGAGTTCAGTAGACCACCCTGGTAATAGACTACTGAGTAAGGTCCGGAGCAAGGACTGTCTAGCTCTGCAACTGACCTGGCCCACAGTCCTTTCTCTGTATATCTGTCTTTCAGACAGACCCATTGACATACAGGTGAAACCTGCCTTAATTTCTTTGGCCTAGTGAACACAAAACAAAACACGTATACAATATGAAAACGACACTGACAGTTCCGTCAGGTGAAGAACACAAAACAGAATACAACTACCCACAAAGGGACAGGTGAAAACAATCTCCCTAAGTATGACTCTCAATCAGAAACAACGATGTACAGCTGTTCCTGATTGAGAGTCATACTTAGGGAGATTGTTTTCACCTGTCCCTTTGTGGGTAGTTGTATTCTGTTTTGTGTTCTTCACCTGACGGAACTATCAGTGTCGTTTTCATATTGTATACGTGTTTTTATTGAGTATACATTTTCCCTGTTGCGTCTTGGTCCTCCACACACGACACCCGTTACAATTCCACCAAGCACCACCCTTACTACTCAAAATTACTATAAAAAAATACTCTGCTCTGTATTATACAATGTATGTGCTTGTTGGGAAATATTTTAAGTCCCCATTCATAAACATAATCGAAGGAAGGTTGATATATCACCGAATTCTAGTTTCAGTGTGACATTGAAATCTAATACTAAATACTGTATCCATATACCTGAATTGGAAAAAGAAAAGTTTGTGGTTACTGAATATATTTTGGAGAAGAACCTTGCAGGTCTATGACCGACTGCTTCCTGTACGCCGTAGGAGCGCGTCATACGACATCACATCCTATTTTTTAAAACGTGTGAAGAGGGAAAGCACATGACTGCACCTGAGTAAGTCATCACAGTCGATATAATAATATCCCCCTTCCTGACTGAGCCTGGGGGGGTGTAGACTCAGTTACACCTTACACACCACGTGCTGTCAACCAGTATATGACTCATACAGGGTTTAATATAAGATATTTGATATACAGTGCATTCGGGAAGTATTCAGACCCTTTGACTTTTTCCACATTTTGTGACGCTACAGCCTTATTCTAAATTGGGTTAAAAAATGTTTTTCCTCATCTGCACACAATACCCCATGCATTTATTATTTTTTTTTTTTATATAATAATAGTGTTTATCATGATTTTTGAATGATTACCTCATCTTTGTACCCCACACATAAAATTAAGGTCCCCCAGTCGAGCAGTGAATTTCAAACAAAGATTCAACCACAAAGACCAGGGAGGTTTTCCAATGACTTACAAAGAAGGGCACCTATTGGTAGATGGCTTTTTAAAAAAGCAGACATATCTCTTTGAGCATGGTGATGTTATTAACTACACTTTGGATGGTGTATCAATACACCCAGTCACTACAAAGATGCAGGTGTCCTTCCTAACTCAGTTGCCAGAGATGAAGGACACTTCTCAGGGATTTTACCATGTGGCCAATGGTGACTTTAAAACAATTACAGAGTGTAATGGCTGTGATAGGAGAAAATTGAGGATGGATCAACAACATTGTAGTTACTCCACAATTCTAACCTAACTGACAGAGTGAAAAGAAGGAAGCCTCTACAGAATAAAAATATTCAAAAACATGCATCCTGTTTGCAATAAGGTACAAAAGTAAAACTGCAAAACAATGTGGCAAAGAAATTAACTTTATGTCCTGATTACAAAGCATTATGTTTGTGGCAAATCCAACACAACACATCAGTGAGTACCACTCTTCATATTTTGAAGCATGGTGGTGGCTGCATCATGTTATGGGTATGCTTGTTATCGGCAAGGACTAGGGCATTTTTTTTTAGGATACAAATAAATGGAATATAGCTAAGCACAGGCAAAATCCTAGAGGAAAACCTAGTTCAGTCTGCTTCCCAACAGACACTGGGAAAGAAATTCACCTTTCAGCAGGACAATAACCTAAAACACAAGGCCAAATATACACTGGAGTTGCTTACCAAGACGACATTGAATGTTCCTGAGTGGTCTAGTTACAGTTTTGACTTAAATTGGCTTAAATCTATGGCAAGACTTGAAAATGTCTGTCTAACTATGATCAACAACCAATCTGACTATCACGTTTCAAGGTAAGACCCAGATGCAAACAACGTCGAATTAACAACAGTTTATTAATCCAACAGGGGCAAGCAAAAGTTCAGGTCAAGGGCAGGCAGGGCTCAGTAATCCAGATAGGTGGGGCAAAGGTACAGAACATTTCTAAACATTTATAAAAACATGTTTTCACTTTGTAATTATGGGGTATTGTGTGTAGATGGGTGAAATGTTTTATTTATTTAGTCCGTTTTTTGAATTCCGGCTGTAACACAACAAAATGTGGAATTATTTAAGTGGTATGAAAACTCAAGGCCACTGCATCATGTTGTGAGATGAGGCGCGATATCTCCTAGGCACTTTCAACGTCATATAAATAAATAAATCAAAAATCTATGTGATGATGTTGAATCAACGTGGAAAACTGATTGGATTTGCAAACAGTTATTGACATAAGGGAATTGTCTTTTTTTTTTCACCCAACTTTGAACCCAAATTCAATGTCATGGTGACATTTTGTGTTGATTTTACAATGAATTCACGTTAGTTAATAACTCAACCAAATGTAAATCAAAACTACAGGTTGAACTGACGTCTGTGCCCAGTGGGTAGTCTCTATGGTAGAACAGTCTGTTACATTAGACATCTTCTAGTCTCTCTGTGGGAAACAGTCTGTTACATTAGACATCTTCTAGCCTCTATGGTAGAACAGTCTGTTACATTAGACATCTTCTAGCCTCTATGGTAGAACAGTCTGTTACATTAGACATCTTCTAGCCTCTATGGTAGAACAGTCTGTTACATTAGACATCTTCTAGTCTCTCTCTGTGGGAAACAGTCTGTTACATTAGACATCTTCTAGTCTCTCTCTGTGGGAAACAGTCTCACATTTTGTGGGGTGAGAGCAGCGGTAGACAAGGTCTGTCTGAGATGTCTGTTGTGGCTATGAAGTAAAGGAGCGGGAGCTAGGATACGTCACTGGACTAACACTGCTCTGAGGACACTGCTCCAGCCCCCTCCCTCCCTTCCACTGAGCTGAGACATCTAGCGACTGAGCCTCCTAGTGAGACGCCTGGATCCTGACAAGCAGTCTTCTTCTTCCACCTCCGTCAGGATGAAGAACCAAAAGAAAAAAAGACGGTTTATTTTCCTCTTAGTCTTCCTGGTTACTCTTCTTTCTCCCTCTCTGGGTAGGTTTTATTTTCTCTGTTCTGTCGTGATTCTAGGACTTCACTGGAGTTCCTGTACCTTCTGCTTCTTCCTAATCCCCCTGCATGTGTCTGTATGTGTTTGTGGTGTGTCTAAGATGTACTATTTTATTGACCTCTATTGACATTGAACTGTCCTTATTTATTTCTGCTGCCCTGCCGTTTCAGCAAGTGAGTACAATAATTGTATTAGAATATTCAGATAAATATTACCACAGGTGTTAGAAGTATTGAATTGATTATGATAGCATGTGTTATAATGTGTGAACTGGACACTACCTATAGCATGTGTTATAATGTGTGAACTGGACACTATGATAGCATGTGTTATAATGTGTGAACTGGACACTATGATAGCATGTGTTATAATGTGTGAACTGGACACTACCTACAGCATGTGTTATAATGTGTGAACTGGACACTATGATAGCATGTGTTATAAAGTGTGAACTGGACACTATGATAGCATGTGTTATAATGTGTGAACTGGACACTATGATAGCATGTGTTATAATGTGTGAACTGGACACTATGATAGCATGTGTTATAATGTGTGAACTGGACACTATGATAGCATGTGTTATAATGTGTGAACTGGACACTACCTACAGCATGTGTTATAATGTGTGAACTGGACACTATGATAGCATGTGTTATAATGTGTGAACTGGACACTATGATAGCATGTGTTATAATGTGTGAACTGGACACTATGATAGCATGTGTTATAATGTGTGAACTGGACACTACCTACAGCATGTGTTATAATGTGTGAACTGGACACTATGATAGCATGTGTTATAAAGTGTGAACTGGACACTACCTACAGCATGTGTTATAATGTGTGAACTGGACACTACCTACAGCATGTGTTATAATGTGTGAACTGGACACTATGATAGCATGTGTTATAATGTGTGAACTGGACACTATGATAGCATGTGTTATAATGTGTGAACTGGACACTATGATAGCATGTGTTATAAAGTATGAACTGGACACTACCTATAGCATGTGTTATAATGTGTGAACTGGACACTATGATAGCATGTGTTATAATGTGTGAACTGGACACTACCTACAGCATGTGTTATAAAGTGTGAACTGGACACTATGATAGCATGTGTTATAATGTGTGAACTGGACACTATGATAGCATGTGTTATAAAGTGTGAACTGGACACTATGATAGCATGTGTTATAATGTGTGAACTGGACACTACCTACAGCATGTGTTATAATGTGTGAACTGGACACTACCTACAGCATGTGTTATAAAGTGTGAACTGGACACTATGATAGCATGTGTTATAATGTGTGAACTGGACACTATGATAGCATGTGTTATAATGTGTGAACTGGACACTATGATAGCATGTGTTATAAAGTGTGAACTGGACACTATGATAGCATGTGTTATAATGTGTGAACTGGACACTATGATAGCATGTGTTATAATGTGTGAACTGGACACTACCTACAGCATGTGTTATAATGTGTGAACTGGACACTATGATAGCATGTGTTATAATGTGTGAACTGGACACTATGATAGCATGTGTTATAATGTGTGAACTGGACACTATGATAGCATGTGTTATAATGTGTGAACTGGACACTACCTACAGCATGTGTTATAAAGTATGAACTGGACACTACCTATAGCATACTTGTTATCTTTAGATTGTCATATAGTTGTTTGTGTTTGTGAACACGCTGTAAAGTGCTGCTTGTTATAAATGACACATTCAACTCTACGTTTCGATTCATTTTTTTCTTCTCCACCTCAGGGCAAACTGACTACGCTCCCTATTTCTATGACAACGGACCGAGCAGCACCAATGGGAATATGGCAATGTTCAGTATCTCAGAAGACACGGAAGTCGGTGAGTGTTGTAAACAATTATATAAATGCGATGATTATTTAGTTAATTATTTGTCATTTTAATGTGGCTAAATTCGAAGAAAATCGCAATGTGGTTGTGATGGATCTTGTGTTTCAAGAGCAGCGTTCTACAGTAGCTAATGATCAGACCTGCTTTAAATACTATTTTTAAAACATTTTAAATACTATTTATAACATTTTAAATACTATTTTAAAAATGTTTAAATAATTTATGCTTGATTGCAGGGTTTCACAAACTCGGTCCTAGGGTAGGCGTACCTTTAGAGTTGGTTATTTGATTCGGCTGTGTAGTGCTAGAACAAAAACCAAAACCAAAACAGGCAGGGGTTCCCAGGACCGAAATAGTATTTCAACCCAGGCTCTTCTAATGATAGACTGATCACATGAGCAGCATTGAGCTGCATCACCATTATGCCCTGCAGTGGAGGTGAACGCACACTAATAGGCTTAGCCAGGAAAACAAGAGAGATGAAGGAGTGGCTGTCAACAATATAACTAACAATCTGACAATACAATAATACACCATAGAAATAGAATCACTAGAACGGGTTATTCCCATTCGAGTCAAGACTTAGAAATAGAATGAATGATATACATCTCAGAATGAACTTTAAGTCTAGATCCGGGTTAATGGTATGATCGTCTTTCTTGTGATTATCTTCTGTAAAACTGTAGATATGGGTTGCCTTTCGTGTACTTGATAGGCAATGCTTTAACCAAATTCAGTAACTCTATTATTTGAAGGGTACCTACATGGACACCATAACACATTCATAAGCATTCATACCACATTCATAAGCATTCATACCACATTCATAAGCATTCATACCATATTCATAACCATTCATACCACATTCATACCACATTCATACCACATTCATAAACATTCATACCACATTCATAAGCATTCATACCACATTCATAAGCATTCATACCACTTTCATAACACATTCATAACCATTCATACCACGTTCATACCACATTCATACACCATTCATAACGCATTCATAACACATTCATAACACATTCATTCCACATTCATTCCACATTCATAACCATTCATGACACATTCATAACAAATTCATAAGAAGTTACTATTTCTGTCTGTGACCCCACAGGAACACAGCTATATATCCTAAACGGTACCGACCCAGAGGGGGATGCCGTGTGGTTTGGCCTGACCTTTGAGAAGGGCACCAGAGAATACATGAGAGTGGACCCTAAGTCAGGAAACATAACTCTCATTCAGGAACTAGACAGAGAGGTGAGTGTAATACAGGGAGCTTTGACAACATTATGTCCAGTAATCTCAGGAGAACCAGAAGTCTTGCGTGTGTTGGTGAGTCTGTCGTTACCCACAGTGCTGTTTTGAAGTGCTGTTAACAACATGTTCTTTGTTTTGTCAGAAACAAGGTGAAATCTTAGCTTTTGTTAGCATAACAGATGGTCGGAATAAGGTGAGCTGAGCTTTGACAACAACATTAATTGCAAATCCATATGCATCCCATGTATAGGCCTATACGCTAATACAATAAATCACACCTGGCTTCTCAGCTGGGCTGTTGTGATGTCATCTGTTTGTTCCTTCCTTTTAGGTTGTCGAGACGATACGGGTGTTTGTCACCGATGCCAATGATGAGCGACCAGAGTTCCAGAACCTACCTTTCAACGTGGACGTCCCCGAGGTCAGAGTCAAACCCGTCATTAACATGAAGACAGCTCTGTCATTGGTTTAAAATGTGTTTAGAGATAATGTATAAAAATAATGATAGATGTCAATATTGTCATCATGTGTTTAGAGATAATGCGAGTTTCACTACCCCAGTATGACATGTCGACAAGTAAAGATACCCTGTTATTAGAGCTCTGCCAGATATGTACTAGATAAGCACACAGAGGCGATGTTATAATTCATGTCATTGATGTTTGTGTCATCTGCAGGACACTGAAGCTGGAAGCAGCATTTACAGAGTACAAGCGGTGGATAAAGACATAGGCTCTGGAGGCAGTGTCAACTTTTACTTACTGGTAGATCATGTCCACAGCCCTGGGTCTGGCTCATACATAGAAGAACATGTTCTGAAACAGGGAGGGACTCTCTGAACTGGTCAAATAAAACATTTTGCTACGGTTTGCCCTAATGAACACTGTCCTGGTCTGACAGAGAGTTCAGAGTTAGATCAAAGGTTATATGGGGGATCCATTGTCATACTGTAGATAATATGTAATAATATATGTATAAATATACTGTATATATAATAATGGCCAGTTTATTAGGTTTGGACCCCCCCCCCCTTTTAGTACCAGTTTGGACCCCCCTTTGCCTCCAGAACAAGCTGAATCCTTCGGGGCCTGGATTCTAGAAGGTGTGGCATTCAAACGTTGCTCAATTCTTATCAAGGGACCCGACATGTATCAGGAAAAACATTCCCCACACCATTACACCACCAGCCACCAGCCTGTACCGTTAACACCAGCCAGGATGGGGCAATGGACTCATGCCACTAATACCAAAATCCTGACTCTGCAATCAGCATGACGCAACAGGAACTGTGATTCGTCGGACCGGGCAATGTGTTTTCATACCTTAATTGTCCAGTGTTCCGCTGGAGCTGCTTCTTCCTGTTTTTAGCTGATAGCAGTGGAACCCGGTGTGGTCGTCTGCTGTAATAACCCGTCCGTGACAACGATCGACGAGTTGTACTTTCTGAGATGCCGTTCTGCACACCACTGTTGTACTGCGCCGTTATTTGTCTGTTTGTGGCCGGACTGTTAGCGCCTGTTAGCGACTGTTAGCGCCTGTTAGCGACTGTTAGCGCCTGTTAGCGCCTGTTAGCGCCTGTTAGCGCCTGTTAGCGACTGTTAGCGCCTGTTAGCGACTGTTAGCGCCTGTTAGCGACTGTTAGCGCCTGTTAGCGTGCACGATTCTTGCCATTCTCCTACAACCTCTCTCATCAACAAGCTGTTTTTTGCCCACAGGACTGCCACTGACTGGATGTTTTTGTTTTGTTGCATCTTTCTCAGTAAACCCTTAGACATTGTCGTGCGTGAAAAGCCCAGGAGGCCGGCCTGGCACAGACGATCATATTACGCTCAAAGTTGCTTAGTTAATATACTGGCCAAGTTCGATGTATTAGTAGCCAACTAACGTTATGTAGTTAACCTTAGCTAACATACTGGTACATACTGATGTAATGATATGCTTTGCGGTTCGTAAGGATAGCGTAACAAATTGTCAGCCAACATAACGTTTTGCCCATTCTAACGTTCAATCGAAACAGTAACTGAATGCCTCGATGCCTGTCTGCCTGCTTTATATACCAAGTCACGTCCACCTCACTCACTGTCTGTAGGAGCGAACCATTTTCGTGAACAGTTTGCTGTACCTAATAAAGTGGCCACTGAGTGTATATGCCATTTAGCGGACGCTTTGACATTTTACGTACGGTGGTCTCGGGAATCGAACCCACAACCCTGGTGTTACAGCACCATGCTGTACCAACTGAGCTACACTGAACAAAAATATAAACGTAAAGTGTTGGTCTCATGTTTCATGAGCTGAAATAAATGATCAGAGAAATGTTTCATCAGTACAAAAAGCTTATTTTTCTCAAATTTTGTGCACAACTTTGTTTACATCCCTGTTAGTGAGCATGTCTCATTTGCCAAAATAATCCATCCACCTGACATGTGTGGCATATCAAGAAGCTGATTAAACAGCATGATCATTACACAGGTGCACCTTGTGCTGGGGACAATAAAAGGCCACTCTAAAGTGTGCAGTTCTGTCACACAACACAATGCCACAGATGTCTCAAGTTTTGAGGGCGTGTGTAATTGGCATGCTGACTGCAGGAATGTCCACCAGAGCTGTTGCCAGATAATTGAATGTTCATTTCTTTAACATAAGTCGCTTCCAATATCCTTTTAGAGAATTTGGCAGAACGTCCAACCGGCCTCACAACAGCAGACCGCGCTACATCAGGCTTCTTCTCCTGTGGTATTGTTTGAGACCAGCCACCCGGACAGTGGATGAAACTGTGGGTTTGCACAACTGAAGAATTTCTCCACAAACTGTCAGAAACCGTCTCAGGGAAGCTCATCTGCGTGCTCGTCATCCTCACCAGGGTCTTGACCTGACTGCAGTTCGGCGTCGTAACCGACTTCGGTGAGCAAATGCTCACCTTTGATGCCTATTGGCACGCTGGAGAAGTCTGCTCTTCACGGATGAATCCCAGTTTCAACTGTACCGGGCAGATGACAGACAGCGTGTATGGTGTTGTGTGGGCCGAGCGGTTTGCTGATGTCAACGTTGTGAACAAGAGTTTGACAACATTTCACAGGCCACAATCAACAGCCTGATCAACTCTATGCGATGGAGATGTGTCACGCTGCATTAGGCAAATGGTGGTCACACCAGATACTGACTGGTTTTCTGATCCACGCCCCCTACCTTTTTTTATAAAGGCATCTGTGACCAACAGATGTTTGAAATCCATAGATTAGGGTCTAATGAATTTATAACCTTATATGAACTGTAACTCAGTAAAATCTTTGCAATTGTTGCATGTTATGTTTTATATTTTTGTTCAGTGTACAAAGGACCAGATGGATGGTAAGGGCATGTATTTGATAAAAACAGGAAGGAAGCCATCTGTGGAGAGAAAACGATTAATTTGACACTAGAGTGGAGGCAGGAAACGGTGCCCCTCCAGTGGATTACATTTCAATTACATTTTAGTAAGTTATTGAGGGCTTAGCTGAAGCTTAGGGTAGCTTTTGGCCATCAGCAAGCAAACAGTAGTTGGCACTGTTCATATGTCGACTGTTATTGGTTGTTTCAACCATATTTAGATGTGTGACGTGGAATTGGTTTGATGTGTGATGTGGTATTGGTTGGTTTGATGGGTGATGTGGTATTGGTTGGTTTGATGTGTGATGTGGTATTGGTAGGTTTGATGTGTGATGTGGTATTGGTTGGTTTGATGGGTGACGTGGTATTGGTTGGTTTGATGTGTGATGTGGTATTGGTTGGTTTGATGGGTGACGTGGTATTGGTTGGTTTGATGTGTGATGTGGTATTGGTTGGTTTGATGTGTGATGTGGTATTGGTTGGTTTGATGGGTGATGTTGTATTGGTTGGTTTGATGGGTGACGTGGTATTGGTTGGTTTGATGTGTGATGTGGTATTGGTTGGTTTGATGTGTGATGTGGTATTGGTTGGTTTGATGGGTGATGTTGTATTGGTTGGTTTGATGGGTGACGTTATTGGTTGGTTTGATGTGTGATGTGGTATTGGTTGGTTTGATGGGTGATGTGGTATTGGTTGGTTTGATGTGTGATGTGGTATTGGTTGGTTTGATGTGTGATGTGGTATTGGTTGGTTTGATGGGTGATGTGGTATTGGTTTGATGGGTGACGTTATTGGTTGGTTTGATGTGTGATGTGGTATTGGTTGGTTTGATGTGTGATGTGGTATTGGTTGGTTTGATGGGTGATGTGGTATTGGTTGGTTTGATGGGTGATGTGGTATTGGTTGGTTTGATGGGTGATGTGGTATTGGTTGGTTTGATGGGTGATGTGGTATTGGTTGGTTTGATGGGTGACGTGGTATTGGTTGGTTTGATGGGTGACGTTATTGGTTGGTTTGATGGGTGATGTGGTATTGGTTTGATGGGTGATGTGGTATTGGTTTGATGTGTGAAGTTATTGGTTGGTTTGATGTGGTATTGGTTGGTTTGATGTGTGACGTGGTATTGGTTGGTTTGATGTGTGATGTGGTATTGGTTGGTTTGATGTGTGATGTGGTATTGGTTGGTTTGATGTGTGATGTGGTATTGGTTGGTTGGTTTGATGTGTGAATGTTAGTAATTGAATGGAGGGTGCGATTAGTCATTGAATGGAGGGTGCGATTAGTCATTGAATGGAGGGTGCGATTAATCATTGAATGGAGGGTGTGATTAGTCATTGAATGGAGGGTGCAATTAATCATTGAATGGAGGGTGTGATTAGTCATTGAATGGAGGGTGCGATTAGTCATTGAATGGAGGGTGTGATTAGTCATTGAATGGAGGGTGTGATTAGTCATTGAATGGAGGGTGTGATTAGTCATTGAATGGAGGGTGTGATTAGTAATTGAATGGAGGGTGCGATTAATCATTGAATGGAGGGTGCGATTAGTCATTGAATGGAGGGTGCGATTAGTCATTGAATGGAGGGTGCGATTAGTCATTGAATGGAGGGTGTGATTAGTCATTGAATGGAGGGTGCGATTAGTCATTGAATGGAGGGTGCGATTAGTCATTGAATGGAGGGTGTGATTTGTTAGATGTAGTTAAGTCTAGATCTCAGTATGCATTATCATAATCCAGGGTTTTACTGTCTGTTCACAGGCCACCACTACTACCAGGTTCACCATCGACGGCCACAGTGGGGTCCTGCGGATCAAACCAGGCCAGACGCTCGACTACGAGACCACAGCAACACACTTTGTGATAGTGGTTGCCAAGGTGAGATATAGGCTAGCTATGTGTCAATCAATCAATCAATCCATCAATCAATTAATCCTCCCCAAAAATATTTAAGCTCTTTTTACATCAGCAGTTGTCACAAAGTGCTTTATAGATACCAAGACCCAAAACCCCAAAGAGCAATGTGTCACACCTGTCTGGTCTGGTCTGGTAATGCTGATATCTTCTGGCCATGTCTCTGGGCTTTAGAGGGATGGTAAACTCTCTCTCCTCTGGCTCTGGGCTTTAGAGGGATGGTAAACTCTCTCTCCTCTCTCCTCTGTCTCTGGGCTTTAGAGGGATGGTAAACTCTCTCTCCTCCATCTCTGTCTCTGGGCTTTAGAGGGATGGTAAACTCTCTCTCCTCTGTCTCTGGGCTTTAGAGGGATGGTAAACTCTCTCTCCTCCATCTCTGTCTCTGGGCTTTAGAGGGATGGTAAACTCTCTCTCCTCTGTCTCTGGGCTTTAGAGGGATAGTAAACTCTCTCTCCTCTGCCTCTGTCTCTGGGCTTTAGAGTAATGGTAAACTCTCTCCTCCATTTTTGTCTCTGGGCTTTAGAGGAATGGTAAACTCTCTCTCCTCTGTCTCTGTCTCTGGGCTTTAGAGTAATGGTAAACTCTCTCCTCCATTTTTGTCTCTGGGCTTTAGAGGGTTGGTAAACTCTCTCCTCCATTTTTGTCTCTGGGCTTTAGAGGGATGGTAAACTCTCTCTCCTCTGTCTCTGTCTCTGGGCTTTAGAGGGATGGTAAACTTTCTCTCCTCCTTCCCTGTCTCTCAGGGGGAGGAAAACTTGTCCTCTTCTCTGAGCCATGGGGGAAGGTGAAGGGCTGGGGGTCTCTCTTTCGTCTCTGTCTTTTAGCCTCAGTGGGAGGGTCAGCTCCTCTCCTACATCCCTGTGTCCGTCTCTAAGCTCTTGTGGCGCGTCAGCCCTGATTACCTAAGGCCACACACACTACAACGCGGCCTTTGACCCCACCACCTGGCAGTTGATTGACTAATTGTCTTGGGTGACGGAGCATGTTGTTCTACGACAGGATGTTTGTAAACAACAACACAAGCCCTTTATTATATGTTAAAGTGTGTATTTTAACGGAAGCCTGATCATATACGAAAAGGACATGGTACATCCGTAACAGATGGGGGGGGGGGGGGGGGGGGGATCTGTGACAACTCGCTCCTCAGTCTGAAGTATCGCCCCTTTGCGCCATTGGAGAAGGTATTTTTCATGAGTGGGATGGAGTTTCTGGATGTGCAGATCAGGGGGATGTGGTACCTCCTCACTACTAAACACCGTTACGGCCTTTACACAGAGGGTTAACTTCTGCAAAGTACTGTTGCTTCACAATAGTAATTTTATCCCCCGTAACATCAGCACCGCGTAATCAGTCATTATTTACCATGTCCAATGTCTAACCTTCTGTTGTATCCATCAGGATGGGGGTGGACAGTACAAAGGGAAGCATCAGGTGTTGACATCTACAGCCACCATAACCATCAACGTCCTCGACGCCCAAGACACTCCTCCAGCCTTCATTGGAGCTCCTTACTTTGGCTACGTCTACGAGGTCTCACTTCCTGTAAGTACAACACAACCTCCTTACTTTGGCTACGTCTACGAGGTCTCACTTCCTGTAAGTACAACACAAACTCCTTACTTTGGCTACGCCTACGAGGTCTCACTTCCTGTAAGTACAACACAACCTCCTTACTTTGGCTACGTCTACGAGGTCTCACTTCCTGTAAGTACAACACAAACTCCTTACTTTGGCTACGCCTACGAGGTCTCACTTCCTGTAAGTACAACACAAACTCCTTACTTTGGCTACGTCTACGAGGTCTCACTTCCTGTAAGTACAACACAACCTCCTTACTTTGGCTGCATCTACGAGGTCTCACTTCCTGTAAGTACAACACAACCTCCTTACTTTGGCTACGTCTACGAGGTCTCACTTCCTGTAAGTACAACACAAACTCCTTACTTTGGCTACGTCTACGAGGTCTCACTTCCTGTAAGTACAACACAACCTCCTGCATCTACGAGGTCTGTAAGCACATCATAACCTGATGATCCTCTGGTCTTTAACACATAACCCTGTTATAAAAAAGCTGTAAGACTTTCTTTTTTGAACTTTTGGGAACTTTTGCAAGTCATTGCTTTATAATCAATACATTGTAATTTAATTATTTTTGAATAACATCTTGCCATATTAACATCCGCTACATTACCAAAAGTATGTGGACACATGCTCGTCGAAAGTCTCATTCCAAAATCACGGGCATTAATATGGAGTTGGTCCCCCCTTTTGCTGCTATAACAGCCACAACTCTTCTAGGAAGGCTTT